>NW_005178881.1:5602-6691 GCF_000350225.1 Chondrus crispus
CCTTCTCCGATCGACGGTCGCCTTCTCGACCCGTAGGGAGCGGCTCTTGGCTGGCGGCCTGCTCAAGGTCCTTGAGACGATGAGCGGCGCGGTCAAACCTGTCGTCGATACTGCTTCCAAATTTACCTAAGGACTCCGAAGCTTGATTCGCGTCGCGCCTTTCGTCCTTGACTGAAAGTTTCAACGAAGCTGGGATCTCCGGCTCCAGACCGTCGGTCCCATCACCTTGCTCCTTCTCGACGAGATCCACTCGAGCAGATAGCTCTCCTAACACCGTGTGGAACTCAGACGCTTGTAACTCCAGTTGCTTCCGGACGAGGGCTAATTCAGCCTCGAGATTTTTCGTCATCTCTTGGCGAATTTCCTCGCCTATCAACACCAACATCCCGGGCGGGCGGTTCCTGCGGTTACTGAGATCAGTAGCCTCACACTTGGATCATGTCAAAGCAGAAGTTGTTTTGCGATCAGTTGCGATCGGTGCGGAGGCGATTTAGGCGATGCTGTCAAATTGATGAGCGTTGCGTCAAGTTCCCTGGTACGGTTCCCTGGTACGGTTCCCTGGTGCGGTAGACAATAAATCCAAGTGTGGAGTCCACGCTGTGGAGACTGTGGACGCATCAGCTTGTGAGCCTCACAGGCGCTATGGCAACGTGGCTCCAAAACACAAGGCGCAGTGGAGATGCCCTTACTGTACGCAAATCGAGGCCACGGGGGAAGAACAGGGATGCACAACTGCCTGCACCCACTCCCTGCCAGGCTAGCAGCACGTGGGCCTTCCTTACAGCCCCATTACAGCGCAATTATTTTAGGGCCATTATTTTATTGCGGTGTCTGAGATCGGGCCCCGCCAGGGCAGCGCCAGAGCGGCACCTCAAACCGACACGCGGCCGATCCCGCGCCGTATTAAATTAACGCCGCCCGAGCTCCGCGCCCCCGCGACACGTCAGAACCCGCCCTTTCGCCCATAAAGTCCGCCCCCGTTCGCGGGCCACCGGTGCTCCGCGCCGACTCGCGCATCCCGTTCACCGCACCGCCCCCACCGCCCCGCCACGCGCCCTCCCTCCCGCACCCCGCCCCGCGCACGCGCCC
>NW_005178881.1:6738-55047 GCF_000350225.1 Chondrus crispus
CCGCCCCGCCCCCATGGCCCTGTCCGCCTTCGCCGCGGGCGTCGCGCTGCCGTCGCGGTCGCGCGCGCACGCGCTGCAATCGCGCGCGCACGCGCTGCACGCGCGCACGCCGCGCGCGCCGCGCATGGTCGCCGCGGAGCCGTCCGCGCCGTCGCAGCGCCGCGTGTGGACCCCGGAGTCGTGGCGCACCATGCCGATCCTGCAGGTGCCGGACTACCCCGACCTCGACGCGCTCGCCGCCATGGAGGACAAGCTCCGCCGCTCGCTCCCGCTCGTCTTCTCCGGCGAGTGCGAGCAGCTCAAGCAGCAGCTGGCCAAGGCGGCGCGCGGCGAGGCCTTCGTCATCCAGGGCGGCGATTGCGCAGAGTCGTTTCAGGAGTTTGACAAGTATGGAGGCGATAACGTCTCGGATACTTTTACCCTGCTTATCCAGATGTCCATAATGCTCATGTATGGCCTCCGGAAGCCCGTCGTCAAGATTCTTAGGTCCGCAGGCCAATTTGCTAAGCCCAGGTCCAGCCCGTTCGAGAAGAAGAAGGACCAGGAGCTAAGCTTGCCGTCGTATAGGGGCGACATCATTAATGGCCCTGGCTTCACCATCGAAGAGAGGACCCCGGACCCGGAGAGGATGTACACCGCTTTTGTCCAGTCCACAGCCACCATTAATTTGTTGCGCACTCTCGCGTCGGGGGGTGCCCTGGATTTGCACCGCGTCCATGACATCAACTTGAAATTTGTCAGGGGGACGCCGCAGGGCCAGAAGTTTTCAGAGTACGCAAACTCCATTGATAGTGCCATTTCCTTTATGGAGAGCTGCGGCCTGTCGCCCGACGCCTACAAGATTAGACAGGCCGAGTTCTCAGTCTCGCATGAGTCCCTCTTGCTGCCATACGAGCAGGCTCTGACCAGGCAAGACCCCACCACAGGCAAGTGGTACGCCACCTCGGGCCACTTTTTGTGGCTGGGCGACCGCACCCGCCAGCCCAACGGCGCCCACGTCGAGTTCATGCGCGGCATTTCCAACCCTATCGGCATCAAGTGCGGGCCCACCTTGACGAGTGAGGATCTCTTGCAGCTGCTTGACATCCTCGACCCGGACAACGAGCCGGGCCGCATCACCCTCATCACTCGCGTCGGCGCGGGCAAGGTCGCCGACCATCTTCCGCGTCTCATCGAGGCCGTCCAAAAGGCGGGGAGGACTGTAGTTTGGAGCTGTGATCCGTGCCATGGTAACACCGAGACCTCCTCCATCGGATTCAAGACCAGGCGCTTTGATAAGATCCTCCAGGAAGTTACAGAGTTTTTCGCCGTCCATGAGAACATGGGCACCTATCCTGGCGGTGTACATCTCGAGCTTACCGGCCAGAATGTCACTGAATGTGTTGGTGGTATGATGGAGCTTACGGACGAAGACTTGCGCAATCGCTACGAAACTCACTGTGATCCGCGTCTTAACGGTACGTCATTGCCCTACTTCCTTTTTTCCTTCTTCATCACCATCTTTTTCGCCTTTTCTCTCAGCCAACCATCGAGTGTGTGCTTACTTTCCTTACGTTTTTTTGTACGCCTTTTCTTGTCTTCTGCGGATACATCCCATGTACTTAGCTTCCCAAGCTCTGGAGTTGGCCCTGCTACTATCTGAGAACATGGACCAAAGTCGTTGCCCAATCTAATTACTTGTATGTAGCGATACATCAAACCTGTTTCCTTTCATTACACTCCACACATTGTCCCTCGTCTTTCAGAACCTTTCTGGTACTCAAATCATTGCTCTCCCTCCCCAACTTCTGTATCGTGCACTGTAGATTGCTCTTCCTGGCCCCGTTCCAAAAACTCTGATTTCCACCAAAACTTGCGCCGTTCAGTCTGTTTCCGTGTTGCATTCGTCAAGATTCCTTCCACCCGTGCTCTCATCAACTTGCGTCATTTTCCTACTTTCCAGTTAACCTCTGCTCTATCTATCATTATCTGAGTCCTTGTAAAGCTGTCTCAACACTGCATCGGAACCGTTTTCCTCATACAAAGCCTTTGTAACAAAATTCAAAGGCACGTGATCATCAGAAAGCGCTCTGGCGCCACCCTGATACGTCGTCAACACAGGATCGTCGCCCATGTTAACGCACACGTCATAATTGTCTCGAACAAGTGGCCTTAGCTCTTGAACAACCCTTTGATAAAAGTTTCCAAACTTGCAATTCCCTCCCGTCAACACAACATTTGCATACAACTGCGCATGCAGATCCTCTGGACACGCCTGAATCGCCTGAAAAATGATCTCAGCCAAGCCCGCCTGCTGCAGCCCCACATCGCTCGGGTTAAACAGAATCTCTGGCACAGATATGCGCTCATTGTTCATCGGGAGAATCTGCTCCGTCCCATCCGTCTCCTCGTCCTCCGTCAACACATGCCCCAAGCGATCGCCGCCGATACGCGACATATCCGGCAGCACATACTCTCGTCGAATTCTATTTTCTCCCTTCTTGCACTGCGCAAGCTCCTCGTGGTAGTCCAACGACACGTAGCACAAGCGCTCCTTCACCGCCTCTACCACCACACCCTCATCCATCAAGTTAACACTACGAAAGCTCACGGTCTCCTTCAGAATATTCGTGAGCGCCTTCCCCCCTAGCGAAAGCCGTCGTGCGCACAACGCAAGCTCCACGCCGTCCACAACCGGTACCGCCGACGTCGCACTAAAGCCAGAATCCAATATCAAGGCTGTAGGCCTCCGCGCACCCGCAGCGGCTAGTCTCTGCGGACACACCGGGGCGCACTCCGCAAATCCAAATTCCTCGAATACGAGCTCGTCCATGGCGCGCCTCATGTGGACTGGTAATCCCAGTGGCTCAGTGACGATGAGGGCAGTGTCCACGGGGTTGTCAAGATCGATGCCCAGCTGCTTGGAGAAGACGCTCGCCCAAACGTCGCGCTGGGCGTCCCACAGGGCCACGACACCGCGGTCGACGGGGCGCCGTAGAACCATGCCGGTCACGTCGGGGGCGACGAGCAACTCGCCGCCGACGAGCATGCCGGCTGGGCGTCGCGATTTGCCCAAGAGTTCGGGGGGCGGCGGAAGGGCATGCTTGGAAAGACGGCCGAGCGCGTTTGGGACGGTGAGAGAGGCGGGGAGCGGCGGAGGGCTGGGCGAGGCGGTCGTGCGACTAAGCGGCAATTGGCAGGCTTTTATGAGGCCGCCGCCGTTGTCGAGAAAGACGCCCACTGACGGCATCGGCGGGGTCACGCCGTCGAGCGACGAAGAGGGCAGGGCGGGGGGTGGGGGGGCGAAAACCGGGGCATGGACTTTTCAGTCTTCTCAAACCGTTGCAGCAGATAATATCCCTAATGCCACTTGTGTGAAGTATACTTCACATAACGGGTTTTGGGGTTTTTGCCCAAAACCCTCATATGTGAAGTATACTTCACATATGACCGTATAAAAGGGCTCTTTGGACGGCGACCTGAAGTCTACAGTATTGATCTAAAGAATTCTGTAACATTGGATTCTTGATCCTCAGCATGTTGTGCGTCTCTCGGACATTCAAAATTAAAAATCGGTCAAGCACAGCCGAAATGGCCGCGCTCACTTCGACATCGTCTCAGAGATGCCCTCAAACCCCTCTCCTCTGGCTAGTGGAGCTCAACCATCACCAACAGGAACTTCAAATGATGTTTCAGAAGGTATAACAGCAGCAGCTGAGCCGGGTCCGAGCAATAATTCCGCACAAAACCTGCGCCTCGATGCGTCAGGTCATCCTCGACTACAAACTGTGACCCATGGGAACGCAAGGGGACGACCAAGTGTACGAGGACGAGGTAGGGGCTCTCAGGGACTTACTACAAGAGGAAGGGCACGAAGCAGTCGTGGAGGTGCATTGGGAAGGGGCAGAAGGCGTGCAGGCCGAGAAGGGAGGGCAGGAACAAATATTCAGGATCCAGCTTCAGGGTGGAATATTTGCACCTCAAGAACCAGTGAGGTGGTAATGGAGAAAGAGTTTGCGGATTCTATAATACGAGAACGTGCGAGGCTGCTTTGCAGCACAGCAGTTAATAAGATGAAGTTGCAATGCAACGTTAGAGGAATCACTCCCACTCGATCAGGATTTGTGGTGCTAATAATGAACGGAATACTGCAACAACTGACTGAGTGGATGAATGAGCTTGTCCGAATGAGGAACATGGAAACAATTATCACTATGTCGGACATGCATCGCTATGTTGCTGTCCTTTTGCTTTCTCACACAACCGGATTCAGTTTTGAAAAAACTATTATGATACAGCGTCAGAACGGCTGCGTAGCGCCTTCCTTGGAGATAACAAGGTTTATTGCGGACAACATTCTTGCGTTTTCACCTACTGGACGGGGAAGCGATGGATCAAGCACTTGGAGCGCGCAACGGGACAGAACACGGCAGCTTTCAGAGTTTTAAAGCCTTGCTTTTCGTGAATCTAGAAAAGTTTTCTTTGAGCCCATGCATTTGTTTGCGACTCTAGATGATGACCTGTTTGGGACTAGGGCTTCAGATAACCAAGTCAAAATGCTGAGCTCCAGAAAAGCTGACAGAGAGGGCCACTCAGCAGATGCTGTGGCCGATGCACTTTTCAGAATTGTTTTAACTATACGATTCAGAAGACGAGGGGAACAACAGACAGAGTCTGTTCGAAAATTACTTTCTGGTTTGATGGACGGGAGGGGAGAGGAGGCTCTGAATGGATGTATAGTTACTGCCGATCGCGGTTACGGGAAGCCCAATTTTATGGAGGTTCTTTCATCTTTCGGTGTTAGCTCTGTTTTTGTAATGCCAAATCATTTACTTCGAGTCCACCCATTTGTTGCTTCCTCCTATCTCGATCCAAGAAGAGGAGACTTAGAAGACACAGACGAATGTACTAGTGCAAGGTCAGATGACCTGGGAAATGCTTCTGCTGGAAGCAATGCACCTACCGAACAAATGCCTCTGCCACCTTCGGAAAATGTGGGGAATATGGAAGTGTTGTGCGACAGAAGAAGGAAGTTCATTATTGATGACAACCCCGCGTTAGGACCTCATGCGTTCATTGCCACAAAATTGGCGGCTGCAGCGGGCTCTGGAAACCGAACGGGACAAAGAAAAATCACAGCAGTTGCTGTTCGGGAACACGGAACCGAAAAGTTCTGTAAAGTTCTTCGTTTCATGTACACGGCTCCTGAAGGGATTCAGGAAGCCCTTAAGAAATGGATTGCTGTGCCTAAAAGTAATGAGCCATTACGACACACCCTTTTCTCAAAAAAAAGTGAGAAGCCACCGGAAGTTCAAGTTTTAATGAGTGCAGTCGAACAACAACTTCTTTCAGTATGTTCGGTTCTTACGATCGGACAAAGGTGTGCAGACTGGTTTATTTTGCGACAGTTTCGGATAACGGGAACTAATGCTGGTCTTGTAGCAATGAGCAGCTCAGCAGTGAGGTTGTCTTTGGGTTTAGAACCGGCTTCTGCCGACACGGAGAATTTGCCCGAACAGTGGCTAGAAATTTTTCAACGCAGCTGGTTTAGTTCTAAGGTTTCGACAGAGCCTATGATGCGAGGCAGTGCAAATGAGAATACTGTACTAGCTGCTCTCAGATCAATGAGTTTTATCAGAGATGTTTTCGAGGTCGGCTTGCTATGCTTAAAAGATGTGCCTTTCCTAGCTTGCTCCCCAGATGGCGTCGCTATCCTGGATGAAGAAATTGTAGAAAGGCTAAACCCATTTAGCAGTATTGACAATCATAATGTTACTGGAAACATGGAAGTACTTGCATCTGTCGAAATCAAGACCAAGGTGACTGCACGAAGTTTAGCGAGCTCTATCTCTTTGTCATCTGGCGATCCTGTGCTTTGTACAGTTGGTGACGAGCTATTCAAAAAATATGTCGCGAAGGAGCACATGGCTCAAATGTTACAGCAAGTGATAATTCTAGGCCTGCAATACTCTGTCTACCTTGTTGCTTCTGAAACTGGCGTGTTGTATACAGTGATTATCTACTGGTCCCCGGATATCATTGAAACATGTCTTGCCGTCTTAAAGTTCACTTGTGGTCCAGTTGTGTCATGGGCATACGAGGAGGGCGCACCAATACCGCAGTTTGTAAGTAGTGAACAACGCCCTGTTATTTCTTCGAGGCATTCGTTTTGGAAAATGATTGATACCCATGTCAAGGTACACGGCCCATTTGTGCCTTTGAAGCTATTCAAGCATGCTTCACAGAGTTTCTATTCTAAGACAAAAGCAGGCGTCGACGGTGCTACTCAGCAAAGAGCAATATTGCGATGCTCAACTTCTCACTTCAAGTGGGAACAGAAGCTTATCTCGCAGACTCTTAAAACGCTGGCAATTAACGCATTTATTGGTTGGCGCATGTTTCAAAGAGAAGACTTGTTGGAGTCATCTGACACATTTCGTTCACTAGACCACTATCGTAACCTTCTAAACAAGGTGCAATCTACTGCTGACTTCATGTTTGATGTCTCGCTGGAACTGCTAAACCATGCTGCTAACATTCTGGTTGACAACCAGAATGACACTAGTATCCTAGGTGTGGGCGAGGCTGTATCAGCTACAGAACTCGACCGGCTTATGTCTCTTGCATTTAATCGAAAGAGAAACCGCATCAAATTTTTTAACAGCACTGACGGTGCACTGTTACGTCTCACTGTTCGTGGCCATGTACCAATGCAGCCTGGGGCGCTCAAATACTGCGCAATGTGCGGGAATCACAGAAACGGGTTTCGAGGTCACAAATCCTCTTTTTCCTGCCGAATGTGCTCGGTTTATCTATGTGTAAGAACATTTACAGGTCTTCGGAAGAGTTGTTGGGACATTTGGCACTCTGTGAAGCTTTTAAAACCGAGAAAGACACCAGCTTCTTTGCCTCAAATCAGCAGCACAAACAGTTCAATTGGTCACGACGCAGGGGGCGGCAGCTACGAGGAAACGGAGAGTAGTGTGCTTTTAGGTACACAAGAACAAAGTCTAATTGTCGGTGTCAGAACAGGAAACCCGGTTAATTTGTCGACAGGGGCGGTGAATTTGTCGCCAGGGGATGTTCTATCGCCCGACAGTGTGCCTGGATCAGATGCTATTTTACCAGCATCTGAAAGAAGAACGAGAAGCTCACCCTCTACTGCTGCAAGAAGGCTACAAAGCGCAGGTTCAAGTGCTGAAAAAAGACCGCGCACCACAACAGCAAGTAGACGTCCGACTAGAGACAGTGGCAGTGAGCAGATTGTGGGGGGTTCCATGAGGAGAAGCGTTCGCAGGAGGGGCAGTCAGCAATAAGAAACGTAAAATGATATCTAAAATCCGTTGATTCTGTGCTTGAAAAGGGGTTTTAGCTGTGTGAAGTATACTTCACATAACCGGTTTTCGAGCGTTCTCGAGAGTCTTCGAATGGCAATGTTGTGACTCATATATCTCTTCAGATTTTTATTCAAACAAGACCGCCCTTTTGGGGGTGGATAGAGTAAGACTTTTCGTGTGCGGCAACGTAAGAAGTTTTGAAAAAAGCTTCAACGGGGGCAAGTACAAGCACTCAGAAATTTATGTGAAGTATACTTCACATAACTTCCTGGCATTAGGGATATATTTTGGCAAAATGTTGCCAGTAGGGGGGCGACAAGGTTCTTTTCTTAACACACAGCGGGGGCGATTGCACGATTTCTTCAGTACAGTAGTGGTGCTCAAACCTAGTTCTGAAATTCTAGTTCTAATTCTGAAACGACGCTTTCTCGACCAATCACAGGAGTTTAGAACTTTTTCAGAAAATAAAATTAACCCCCAACAGTGATTCTTACTTGTCGCCTGAATCAAGCAGCTGTAATTCAAGAACACGCTCTGATTGGCACAACCTTCGCGCGGTTGACGCTCTCGTACTGTT
The DNA here is from genome assembly GCF_000350225.1 of Chondrus crispus. NCBI lineage: Eukaryota > Rhodophyta > Florideophyceae > Gigartinales > Gigartinaceae > Chondrus > Chondrus crispus. The sequence continues at coordinate 14,632 of NW_005178881.1, forward strand.
ACTTCAACAACTGCTGTATCTGTTTCGGTCTATCGTGGCGCGAACTGAAACCGAAACACAACCGCAGCAGCAAAAAGAGCAGTAGCGTGCCAAGCGCGCACTTATTAGACACAATTCTGTACATCGGAATCATAACAAGCACCGAATCCGATACAAGAGAAGTAGTCCTGTATCGGGCTCGGTGCTTGGATCGGTTGTCAGCATGTCAGCTCCGCGGGTGTCGCGCGGAGAAGAAACGCGCCGCTCGAGATACCGCGCGCTGGCGACCAGCCCGACCACCTCCAGCATCCTCTTTCCACTGCACGTGCTCTTATCAGCGGCGCGCTCAAGCGCTTTGCTGAAACGCGTCTTGCCCTGCGCGCGATACACCTCGGCGAGACGGCGCTTCTTGCGGGCAAACTGCAACGGCCGCAAAAGCAAGATCGCGAGCGCGCCGCTGCTCAGCTCCTTGCGCATGCCTCTACCGAGGATGGATTCATGACGGCCTCCCGTGATCAAGTAGTACCGCCCGTCCCGGTCGCGTGCTCATGCAACTGCTGTTGTGGAGCTCCAGGAGAGGCGTGTGTGCACATTTCTCTACTTGGGTTCTCGAAGACAGGTGTCACCGTGTGTGACGTGGAGCCGGATACCTGGCCAGCCAAGCCGGATCAAGCGACGGACATTCAGAAATGTTCTTAATCAAAAAAACTTACACAAGCGAAATTGCGTCCCAATCGACTTTCAGAAAGGTCTGACCCGTCTACGAGCTCTGGAGCTCGTAGACGAGTTAGAATTTTTTCTGAATCAATCTGGCCAATGAGCTTGCGAAAAATCGATTCAGAATTAGAACTAGAATTTTCAGAACTAGGTTTGAGCACCACTAGTATTGGGAGGCCGACTGCCGAAAATATGATCAAACAGTATGGCGAATCTTCAGGTGGTTAAAATTTGGTACCTTCCCCATCGGCACAATTTGGGAATGTTTGGGAACCTCCCAAAATCTTTAATTTCACTATCAAAAACGCATCTTTTTTTTGACGAAAGTTTTTTTCTTGACGCCTCGAAGCTCGTCCGGCTCAATTTGAGCACCCCTTCCTTGTCCAACTCAACGAAGTTGCGACAAACCGAGCAGACTTTTCGCCGCTGAGTGCGGGCTCCTCGCAGGGCAACTCGGTAGAGAACCCATACGCGTCATCAAACCATGTTCTCGCCACCTTCCTATAGGAATATCGTCTAACGAATGAGGAAAGTCACTTTCCAAATTTCGCGCTACAGTGACCTCTCTGGCGTCGGATTCGTTCTCTTGGTCCCCACTCTGGTTCGCCTTGCTGCTAATTTCCGCCCTCACTTCCCCTTCGTGTGTCGAAGATCCCAAAACGGACGCTTAAATAGAACGAAATGGCATTCTAGACGCGTTGGAGGTCAGCAATGCCGCCTTCTGCGCCTCACCACCATTTTTACGAGATTTGAGCGTTGCTTTTGCGACTTTTGGCGGAGAAGCTTCTGCCCTCAGTATCTTCTGCACTCGGTAGTTAGAATGCAAAACTGACGCTACTTCGGCAAGCGAGAGAAACGCGGGAATCGAGCCATTTGTCAGTTTGTGTATGCGTTCCTGTGGCATCATATTTTCCTTTTTTCGTTTCCTGCGTCTTCATTACGACCCAGAGGAGATTCCTTATCGAGAGCCCTGTTATCAGAGACTAATTTGGAGGAGCCTTCCGATCCGTGAATTGGCACAAGTTGCATAAATCTATAGTTCATCGGCCACAGCCCGCAGACAACGAAAGATTTTCGTGCATCCTCCGCTGTGATGGACTGAAACCCCGCAACAGCCACTTTGATCTTGTAAGCTGTGTTTGTCCAGGCCAAGTGGCTCATGGCAAGCAACTCATCCCGCGCCTTGCCAACAGTCTGCTCAAACCGCCGATTCATAAACTGGTCGCAAGGCTGCAAAATCTGCGTTGTATTGGCTGGAAGCCTTACAACGACAATGTTCATGCTTTCGCATGCCTCGAGCCACTCACATCCATTGCGAGAACTGTTCCCGTCCACCAATAGAAGAATTGACTTGTCTTGCGCCATTGTTTTCCGCGCGTGAGTATTAATGTGTTCGACAATATTGACAATAATTCGCCGGTCAACTGAGCCACATTTTGTCACATGCAAAGACGTGTCTGGTGGAAACCATCCTTCAGAGACAACCAATGTGGAACACCATCTTTGTTCGAAAAGTCCTCTTTATCCAGGGGTCTCTTCCAGGACTCCATCACGCGCTTTCCGGAGGCGACTAAGAATAGTGGGGCAATATTGCCGCGAGCTGCAACTGCAATTCCAGCCGTCAAATGCTTTCCGGGGTCCTGTATACTTCTTCGAGCCCCTCTGCCGTTGGTGGTTGATGACGCATAGCACCTTACTTTTCGGCCGTGTTCCCCAGACACTGACGTTTCGTCCCAATTCCATATGCGCCTGGGATCCAAAAAAAGGGAGTGGTCTTGTTTCTCAATTTGCTTGAGAGCACTCTCGAGTGTGGCAAAGTGGGCGTAGTTCTGAGCTGAGAGGCGAGCACCAGATACATTTTTCGGCACACGGTATGCCAGGGATCTATTACGAGCTCTAATAGCTCTGATGGTGTCAGAGGAGAGCAATCCTGTGGCGTAGTTTGCTGTTCTGTCACGTTCAATACGCGCGTGTACGGAGATGATGGTGTCTTTGTCTACTGCGAAGCCCTGCTGCGCGGCTTGGATAGCACTGTGGGCGATGAGTTTTTCTTCAGAAGACGAGAGTACGGGTTTGCGGCCGGGATGGTGCTCCTCCAGATTGAGAAGCTTTTCGAGGGTCGACTTATCGGAAGTGGTATATCCTTTCTTGATGCGTGTGGCAGTTGTTCGGGAAACTTTGGTCTTTTTAGAGGCCTTCAGAGCAGAATCGCCCTCCTGTATGCACAAAAGCACCTGTTCCCTTCGAGAACGCTCGTCTTTTCTTCTAGCGATCCTTTTTTTGTTGGCTACAGTTTGTGCGCGCATGGAGGGCGGCATAATTTGTTTCAGGCGCAGCGGAGGGGATCGTGACTGAGCACAGGTCCACGGCTGAGAGCTGGCTGAGTATGGATAGCTGAGGTGGACGGTGGACTGAAAGGGATTAAATGATACGTGTGTGTTTGTAATTTGAGGGGTGCCCAAATTGTGCCATTACCCAAATTGAGCCGATGAGGAAGGTACGGTGATAATATGATTCGACAGGCGACATGTGGACATGGTGCTGAATCAGGGGGGCCAATTTGTCCTTTTTGGAGTACCGGGGGGGCGGGGAGGTCGCGATATAGTGGTACAGTACCTTTGTTAGTGCCAGCTCCGATATAGTGATAATCCCCGCCCTCGACTGGCACTTCGCTCCCCCTTCCTTTGACACGCTGTGATCTTGCTCCGCCAACACGATGAATATCATCGAAGCCCTTGCCTCAAGATTTCCTACCGCAGCCCTTGTGCATATGGCACCTTGAAGTTGCGTCTACAACAACACATTAGCTATGCTATCTGGTCATGAATTGCCATTGCCATCCTAGCACGTATGCCATCCCACATCATAGACTTAACATATCCAGTCCAAGCGTGACACTTGTCCCTAGATATCTGTCGATATGAGATAGCATTCGCAACAATAGTCATTGAATAAAGCATATACATACAGTGATACCGTTCTGCGGGTGGCACGAATTTTGAGCCAAAAGCCAAGGGTCTCCACAGAGCCAGTTGGATGGACGTACTGCCCGAGAGCCGCTGCCGCCGCGGAAAGATATTATGCAGTTACTAACTCGAATAGAGACTATGGCGGAAAAGGCAGGGTCGATGATGCAATTGGACATCTGCACAAGTGTACGCTGCCAATTATGGCTGCGAAAAAGAAGAAAGTCAATGCTCTAACTGCCATGGGGGGTGTCCGGATCGTGCACAAGGCCTACCATCCGATCTGCTTATCTTGTGCGTTCGCTCCGGGTTCGGAGGCAATGAACAAAGCAGTTGTAACGGCTTCACAATCTATACACACACCCCGGGAATAGGAGTTTGAGGCGAGGAGGTGGTGTATTTACTGAAGCAGAAATGCGGGCGCGCCGACGAGCGCGCGTAGAAATCTAAAATTAATCATGAAATAGAATCTAGCGAACCTAATTGTCGAGCGCAAAACGTTCCGACAGAACATCTTCTGATCCAGCCTAGAAACTGCTGCCCTCCCGCCTCTTTTAAAAGTGAGCTAGGTTCTTCACGTATTATCCATTTTTCGACCTTGTAGATGTCCTTGCCGGAAGATATAATGCCTTTAAGTGCACCGCTTGCCTTAATTTTGGTGTGCCCATCTGCTGGGTTATTGTGTGTGCTTATTAATCCGATGCGGTTTATCTCTCTAGCCTTGCGTGATTCTCTAATTGCAGCAATATCTATCATCAGCCTCTTTTCGGTAGTTTGCTGTCCCTTTGTGACAGCATCAAATAGTTGTTTCGAGTCGGTAAAACACATGAGGGGAAGATGGACGCCTACCATAGTTTCGAGGTCCTTTTTGGGAATGAAAGCTTTATCCACCCCATCGCCAGAAGCGGTAGCCTCTCCACCCATATTAGAACGCACGACTCTCGTTGATTTCTTACTTGAGAAGTCCAAAATATGATATCGATTTGTTGCACCAGACAAAACTATGATGTGTTCCAGTTGTAATGAGAGGTCGTCATTGTTCCGGAACGCGGCATCGGCGTACATCTTGAGTTTGAGTGAGGCTACGTCCAAGGGCATGAACTCGATTCCGCACGAGATATCATCCATAGCCATCTTGATTCCTTGGTTCAACTCGGCAACCTTGGCATCTGACATCGTGTTACTTGTGACGTGAGAGGCGCGGTTGATCTTGCAACGTATGTCAGGACCTGAGTGAATAAGCCACGATAATTTGGCGCGGTAGTGGCTAAAATGTTCTAAAGTGCATCCTTATGGAGCATAATGCATGCCTTTAGCATTTCCTTCTTGGGAAAGAAAGAAGCAACGAGGGTGTGGGGCACTGACTTTTGTCCCAAAGAATCGAAATTGTCGTATGCCCTTGGTTTCGTTTCGAACTTCAGTAAGCTGATCGCAGAAGTTTCTTCGAAGAATTGATTGCCTGCTTTCAGGTTGTCTTCAACGTGTATGCCCATAATTCCTTCCAAGCAGCCATTTCGCATCTTGAGATAGAGGGCTGGGTCGCCCATACTTTGTGCCTTTCCGATGTCATTTTCCACGTGTTTTTTGACTGTTTCACTCCAGTAGTCACCAGAATTACAAACACCATATAGGGGAAGTAAAGGTTCTAATAAATCTTGGTTCGTTATTCCAATGATTTCGAGGTCCTTTTCTTGGACGAATAAATATCTGTCGAGAGAGTTTTTCCTTACTCTGTACGTAATCTTGACCGATATTGTAACTAAATAACCGGAATCTTTTGACAGCTGCCACAGAGAGTATTAGACGCATCGGCGAAGAACAGAGTGTGGAAACATCGTGCACCATGTATGGTTTGTCTTTGTCTCTATGGCCTTGGGCAACAAAGCGATCTTTCGCTTGTTCTTCCTTAGTTCCAATGTTCTTCATGGAGAGGACAAATCGTCCTCCTAGAATGTTGGCATCTTTTGGAACTTGACATTGAGGGACAACTCGCCAGACTGCTCTATCTTTGAGGCCCTGGATTTCTTTCGACTTAGCGCGTTAGAACTGTTTGTTGTTCGCTTGGGGATCTCCTTGTCGCAGGTTCTCCGTTATGTGGATACAAATGTGTTGGGTTTCTGGGTCCCAAAAAGTGTTGTCGGTAGGATTAGTACGGGGTTCTACGTCATCAAGATCTCGGACGAGATCCAGCAATTCATCCGCTTGAGTGTCAGCGGTTTTATTTGGAGTACCGTGGATATTGTTCGATGCAGGTGTTGAAGAGGGGGACTGAGTGTCATATCCGATATGTTCATTGTGGTTGTCCTTGCAATCGTGGTGTAGGTGTAGCTTGACTTTGTCTACTGATGCACGGATGATTCTGTTACCAGTGTCGAGTGAGCATTTTGTCCACCTTATGTCAAATTACATACGGTCCGATCTATTTACCTATTGGTTTCTCTCTGTACATAAGTACTTCATCACCGATTTTATATTCCGCATCAGCAGATGAACGAACATTCGAGCGTAGCGCAATGTTCAGGCGGTGTTAGTCGGATATAATTTCCATTTCGTTGCAAGCGGTATGCATGGCCTTCGTACGATCCTTGCGATCGGGTAAGTCCTTACGTACGGCCGATATACGTGGAAGTATACCAAATACGAGGAGTTTAGGAACGAGTCCAGACGGGCCGGGGGTATCTTTAACAGCTTTAACAGCCAATTGGAGACAAAGTCTCGAAGCAATATGGGGGCTATCGGCTCGGATCTCGTTATAAACGCGTCTTAAAAAGAATGGTAGCGTTCACTGACACCTATGGCGTTGTGGCTCTCCACTCCAGATGGTTGTCCCGTTATGCCTGCTGTTGATACGAGGCTTTTCCATTCCAATGATAAGAATTGAGGACCCTAGTCAGCTGCATTTCGGTCAGGTAAACCAACATATCTTGCAACCCATATGTTCGTGAAACCATCCCAGATTTCAGAGATCGATTCTCCTGAAAGGAAGCAAGCGGTATTGAACTTTGTATCGCGATCAACGATATGGAGTACGGTGTTCCCATCCAATGACATCAGATCGACGCATAGGGTACGATTGAAAATGCAATCCGAGTTTGGAAGAGAGACCCTGAATCTGTATGTGGCGCATCAGATTCTCTCCTGCAAACGTCGCGCGTTGCAGATATCTTGTCGAGGTCCGACATTAGGTTGGGAGACACTTCGTCGGGATTGGCGCGTTCATGACTGCATACATTTTTCCGGGGTGTGGGTGATGGAAATGGCGGTGAACCCTGCGTGGTTTCGTTACCGTGAAAAAAACATTGACCGGCCATTCCATAAGCACGTGGCCATTCTTCCGTATCAGTGGCATCTGCCAATTATCGGTCTTAGAGCGAACCGTGTCATCGGAGAAGTTCAGAATGATGCGAGCTCTTGTTAAAATATCCAATCCAAGGAGGAGCGGGACATCGATGTTGACAATGTGGGCATTCAGAGCCAGGGATGAGGAATCAAACACGGGGATCCTAATCTTGATATATGCAAGCCCAGAATGTTTCTTGGAACCGAATGTAAACGTAAGAAAATTTCCTCTGAGTGCTTTGTTCATGTCCATGGTGATGAGTGAACAATAGGCTTCGGCTAGGGTAAGTCCGATGACTGTTTTCTCTGCACTTGAATCGATGCATGCACCTTGGAATTTGACTGGAGATGAGCTTGCCCAACTGGGACTTGAAAACGTAGCCTTAACGAATATTTCGTTTGATTGTGATTTCGATTCTGCGGTTACAAACAAACCAGTTAAGCTATATGAGCTGGTTGCTACAGCAGCTTGAAATATTTCAAGGTCGTTGCCGTCAGCTTCGTTGCGGTCGATTTCGTCCTCATAATCATCGCTGACTTGTCGGCAGAGATCGGCCAAAATCAGATGGATGGCGTGCTTCGTAGAGGCATTCTTCTGAGAGTACTTGAGCTTTTTAGATGCTGCTCGGACAGCATTAATTGGCTCTGTACATTCGCGCAACGTATGGTTTCGATGACCACAGTTGAAACATCCAGCTATATTCAAACGGAGAAGTTGGTAAACCGATTGCGGCATGGGTCGGGTTTTGTTGCGAACCGATTTTGGATTATTGGCGTAGCGATCTTGACCAGTGTAGTTAATGCCTAGTGTCTCATTGTCTTGGAAAATGTTGACAGTGGATGCGCAGTTCCGGATTTCTGCAAGTTCTGCATCCTTGTGTAGTTGCAGTGAGGCTTCTTGCTCCCCGTATAGCATTTGGAAGTTCAGGTCGTGCACAGCGATTCTGCTCAAGGGTGTCATTAAGCGCTTTTATCGCACCGTCGCGTTTCGAAGAAATTCTACCTTGTGGTGTTCACTTCGATGGGAGGCAGGCACCTGTCTGGAAAGTTTGGTCATCAAACTGTACACTTTTTCTAAAGCAGCAGTGACATCCACCCCACCTTTGACGAGGTCGTAGACCCGTAAGGAGCTTAAGTAATCCTTAACTTTCGCTTGGCGGACAGGAGAGTTGTATTGGTCACCAACCATGTCGGCACCTTGTGCGAATGTTTGCGCCTACGGAACCACATGTGCGAGGTATCGGTTGGCTTCATGAGATAGTAAGTCATGTAGGAATTTGAGCTTTTTCCTCATTTAGATCGTAATCTATAGCAACCTGTTTGTACTCATCGATAAAATCCATCCAACATTCTTCAAAGGCACCAGAAAACTTCTTGTCGGAATCTTTAAGTCGCATGGACACGTCGTGTCCGATGCGTCCCGAGCGGTTTCGGAATTCACCCGATAGTTTGTCGCCTTTATTAGGGGTCGTTATGTTGATGATATCATCTTGAAGTTCCTCGCGAATTTTTCGCCCAGAAGCCAAAATGCGCGTGGCGATTTCGATCGCGGCTTCTTGTCCTCGAGATCAGTATAGAGTCCATGAGCAAAGGTATTGAGTACTCGCTGCGAAGAATGCTGAGTGAGATTTCCACCCCGAGCATTAATGATATTCCTGAGCTTTTTCCATACCGTAGGCATATCGCAGATTTCTTTAGAGAATAATTTTGCGGGTGGGTAAAGTTCGGCAATATATGTTCCTTACGTTCTTCATCCGTTATGTCAGGTGGCATGTCTCTCATTGAGATAATAAAACCGGCTTGCGTACTGGTTAATATCTGCATGTCCGTAGGAGTTAGGGACTGCATGAACGATGGTGTTTCACAGGAAGTTGTAGCACTGTCCGTGTCGTGCACTACAGCCACGTGTGGCGAGCTGTAAGCAGAGCGACGCGCGTTCGGACGCGTAAGGGGATGACGGGAGATCACCCGGTGGATGACCGGAACCGGGGTCCGGGCGCGGCTTGCGCGGTAGAGAGGTAGAACTAGAGTCAGCAATAAAGAGGAATAATAAAGGAAAAACAGAGCTAACGGAGCGGACAGCACAGTTGCCCGGGTGGGTCGACGCGCGCGGGGAAGGCAGTTGGGATTCTAGGGGTGTTGATGGCTCGGTCGGTATGGGCGAGCCAGTACCGAGTCGAGGCTACAACCTAGAATCCAGAAACCAAGGTAAAAGACCCGAGGCTTCGTGCCTCTTTACTTTGATTATCGGGTTGACTATATAGTCGCCGTCGCCGTAATGGCGAAGCTAAATTACACTATAAATTAGGGTAACTAAAATATACGTTCCTAGACGTTAGTCTATCTAGGTGTAAGCAAGAAAAAAGGGGACTCGTTATTACACGTGTTCACTTCTCCTTATGAGGGGAACGGGGTGTGAGGGGAACGGGGTGGTGCTGAACTTTTCTGTAAAGTAGTAAAGTACACGTGTTCACCTCTCTTTATGTGAGGGGAACGGGGTGGTGCTGTCCGCACGGCTGTTCGCAGATGTGTACCCTTCGAAGGGTACTGTTCAGGTCATAAGTTGAACCGAAGTCTTGGCTCCAACCCGCCCGAAAGTTTTATACTGTACAGTCACACCCCAATACCGTAATGTATTCAACATTTTTCAGGAATTGCAATAGAAACCTTTCTTTTGTTTCCTTTTTCTTTCCGCGGAAACGTCTAGGACTCGCGATGCGTGCATCGCAAAGAATATACGGGTGTAGCCCCGAGGTGTGGCAGAGGTATTACACGTGTCCACCGGTGGGGGATCTGGCTAAGGGACCGGGGGAGTCCACATGTTCCCATGGTACACGTGGTGGTGGTCCAGCGCGATTTTTGGCTGGTAGGGACAGCTGTCCCGCTATAGTGTACAGTGCACAAAAGTCCTCCATGTTTAGGCCGGTCTAGTTACAATTCTTGATTTCTGATGTTTTCGATTGAGGTCAGGGTACTCCGACCCTTGGCGACCAGTGTTCTACTGGCGGATGTTTTGAGTTTGACTCTAGGATTGGAGTCCGCCCCACTCCAGAGAAGTGGCAGTTTTCTGCAGTCTATCCAAGTATAAGTCCTATACTTGGCGCTAAAAACTCTGTTCGGGGTATCCTCCGGGACTGTCAAAAGACAGTCGTGACGCGGTCCTTACCCTATAAGAATGTTTGCTCGACTTTCCATCATCTATACCCGGTACAGTACCAACAATTGATCACTCCCGATCGAACCTTGTGACTCAGGCAAAAAATTCGAGCTAGGACGTAGCACGAGACACTTTCCTGAGGCGGAAGCCGCCGCACTTAACACACTATATGTAGCAACCTACAGTTCAGTGATATGTCGGGTCTTCCTGCGAGTATGAATTCCTCCGAAGAGATCACGTATGAGAGCGGGCATTTTAACGGTTTGGCCACTATTCCCTGGGATTTTCCTCCTTGTCTGACCGCGGCGATGGTCAGACGGGCGTAGTGAAGTGCTAGCCGGATTCCTTTGTCCTTGAATGACATCACCCTGAGTGCGCAGGGAATACACTGTTTCAACTCTCGTGATATTGCACAAAGTCACTCGAACCATGTTAAGGTTCTGCCCGATAAGCGGAAGACCTCGCGAAAGTGCGATTTAAGAAAGCCAAAAACCTGATGCGTACTGGAACGCAGCTTTAGTGACGGGTATCAGAAATTAAACCGTTGATCGCAGCTGAGAGACAACTCCGGAAAGAAATTTCGTCGTTACGGGATGAGGGTCTTGTGGTGAGCGATCGATGACGAACCCCCAAACAATGCGTCGTCACGAGGGGGGTCTTATGGTGAGGGATCGATGACAGGCCCAAAAATGCGTCTTGACGAGATGGAGGGTCTTGAGGTGAGAGATCGATGGAGACAGAGGGGGGAAGGAGAAGTGTATCGGGTGAGGGGTAATGGAGAAGTATCGGGGGAAAGAGAAAAGGGGTGGGGGAGGTGGGGGAAAGAAGAAAGCGAGGGGGACAGGTCACGAGAACAGGAGACTATTTGGTGTAACTGTCGCGGGGGGTGTCCGGATCGTGCACAAGGCCTACCAACCGACCTACGTAGCTTGCGCGTTCGCTCCGGGTTTGGAGGCGATGAACGAACAAGTTGTAACGGCTTCACAATCTAGACACACGGCCCGGGAGCAGGAGTTTGCGGCGAGAAGGTGGTGTATTTACTGAAGCAGAAATGCGGGCGTGCCGACGAGCGAGCGAAGAAATCTAAAAGTAATCATGAAATAGAATCTAGCGAACCTAATTGTCGAGCCCAAAACGTTCCGACAGAAAATCATCTCATCCAGCCTAGAAACTGCCACTAATGCGACGGCTTGTCAGCTACTAACACAAATGCTTGATTAGACTGGAGTCTTTTATGAAGATGCAAAGTATGAGTGATGGCATCCGGCGAGCGGTTTTTCTGAGCAGTGATGCAAGGAAGTGGCCGCAAAAAGCCTTAAATCTCACTATCTCATAGAGCCTGGTTCGATATGCTGTAGTGCCGTTTTCGGCCCACTGCCACAGAGTAGCACTATTTCGCGACCTGCCCTGTATCAGACGGGTGATTTCGTGATTTGTGAAAATGCAGGAGAGCGATTAGTGGTTCTAGTGATACAGGAAGGTGTAACACTGAATCAACTGTCCACCTTTAGTATGTCGGACGCATGGCCGGCACAGTATGGCGGGCGGGCCACGCGTTCTGTAGAAGCTATGGTAGAAAGCTTGCGTGCCCGATTAGCCGATGCAGATTCGCCCGCGCGCCAATAGTACAATTGAGGGCTTGACCGCCGCCCGCGCCTTTTCGCTCGTCGCTACGCCCGCACGAGCGCGTAGTCGAGGATCGACTGGAAAGCGCGGAAGGCGCAGTGGAAGGCGGTTATTTAAGAAAAGCTAAAGGCATCTTTCTTCATGGGCACGGCCGCGGCAGAGCGAACCGGCCATCCTCCTTGTTTTTGTTTTCGCCCAAGCCCGCGGCTTGCTGTTACGATCAAAGCCGTTCTGCTTTGCGCCGTTCGAGAAAAACGACCTGCAGTTTGTATTAGTAAATGTTTTCGCGAGGAAAAATTGTGGAAGTTAAACGCAACGGTATTTTCCACCATGACTGAAAAACGCCAGCGGGATCATCCGGATCAAGCCGTGGCGCTGTTCTTCACACAATAGTCACCAACCTTGAAGCACTCCGTCTTACAGGTGTGGCCATTAGGCACTTTACCGCCTTTCATAAAAAGCGTGAACTGTACGAGAAGCAGGTTGATGAGAAGAGTCGCGAGCAAAGAGTGAAGATAACCCGTACATCCCACCGCGCCTCGATTGGAAATTACATTCTACGGATGTTTTAAGCGCTCACTGGATCAAGGCCGACTCTATTCAGGACATCAGCGAGGATTAGATCCGTGATTGTATTAAAATAAGGGCCTCTTTCGAGCGCAAGGGACATGAGCTGGGTGGCATTGACCGAGTCGTTGAAATGACGAAGATAAATATTAGTTTGAAGGAGGCTGAAGATCGTTTTTGGAGCCTCCATCATCACTATGTCTCTGTATTAAAGGCTGTCGGTATGCATGACTTTCCGTAGGAGAAACTGCACATTGCAATTAAGTGTATTCTAAAGATATTCAAGCCAACCGTATTGCGTCAGCGCATTAAAGACATTGTTCTGTGGCGCAGAGATGAAAACTTTGATAAGAAGGACTTTGGCGCGTTCATGCGCGAACTTGTCTCACAGGCCAAAAAACTTGAAGAGGAGCAGAAGTCTCGCTCGACTTACGTGGGTTCAAATTGTGATTCCTCTACTGGCACGAGCAATTTAGAAGACTGGCAAGTCTCGCCGTTGCGGAAGAAGAGGTCTCTCTCTCGTCATGGGAAAACGAAAAACCGCGAAGTGGCGGCTAAAAAGACCGATATTTACCTGTCAATCAGAACGTTGCTCGCAAGAAGCGTCCGTTTGAGCTGCCCGACTGTCTCAATACGAAATATGGAAAAAATCATTTTGTTGCAGATTGCCCAATCTCTACCGAGTTTGAGAAGCGCAAGCTCAAGGATGACTACCACGCTCGCAAGAAGCGCTGGTACGTTCTGACGTACACAAGCCTCCCTCGGACAGCCGTGTCGAGCATAAGGGCAGCTTTCGCAGGATTGGCCCAAAGGCCATTGACGATCATTCATGTCTTTTTAGTGCAACCTTTGCGATGGGCGCGGTGGAAATTATGGTCATGGCCGATCAGGGTTCAGATGGTAATACCATGCCGCCCACCGTGTTTACCGCTTTGAAGGAGGCGGTGCCGGATCTTGAAGTAGAACATCATGATCACCCTCATTCATTCAACTTTTGGAAGAAGCCAGTGGGGTCGTGTGCCACAAGAGACTGGTCTCGAACGTGCAGCTTCGCATACGCCACGGTAATAAGTTACTTTTGCAGAACCTCACATGGCGTGTGAGTGACGCGGAGACGGAATTTGTCGTGATGGGCCGAAATGGTCTGCAGGCCACTGGTTGGGACAACAAATCCATGCTCGCCGCGGCATGCGATAAAATGCTGGTTTAATCAACATTACGAAAGCCCTGGCTGCCGACGCTGCTGCCCGCATCACACAGGTCACGATTGCCTCCGTAGTCAGCGAAGGCATTTTCGACAGCGACGAAGGCGGAGAGGAAGTAGACACCCTCGACGAAAGCAGTTTGTACATGGACATCGGAGATGATCCCGGTGCCGATCGAGATGCGGGTTTGAATGTCTTCGTCCTTGAATCACAATAACAAAGACTCTCTCTCGACGGGACTGAGAGATTACGCCAGATCATCGACATGCGCCCGTCTATTTTCGAATGAGGCTGAGAAACCCCGACCCAGCCGATGTGCCGCCCATCCGAGTGCATTTCCTTCAATATAAACGCCCAGTGAATGTTAAAGCGCGGCCCTATTCACCGCACCAGCGCGCCTTCCTTAATGCCTACGTAAAACAACTCGTAGAGATGAAATTTGGTCCCGAACCCGGAAGCTGAATGGAAAGCCGCTCCGATCCTGGTGCCGAAGCCAGGCTCTAAATCTAAGCTCCGGATGGCGATTGACGTCCGCCCGGTCAATGCCGCTACGGTCAATCAGTTCTGTCCGATGCCTCACACCGACTCGGAAGTACTGGACTTCGCCAGCGGCAAAGGCTTCGCTGTGGTGGATTTCTGTTCTGGATACTGGCAGTTGCCGGTTCACACCCATTCATATAGCTCGTGTGGCATCTTCTTTCTTAACGGGGTCTATTCATCGACCCATGCGCTGCCGGGCCTTACGAACACGACCTGCTATTTCCATTCAATGGTGGAACCATTCTTCCATGAACTTCATGAGCACATGAAAGCATGGCTCGACGACTTTAATGTCCACGCTGCCACAGAAGCCGACCTGTTAATGTGCTTTGACAAGTTTTTTATTGTGTGTGGGGAGCGTGATTTGATTTTTCAGCGCGTAAGTGCAAGGTGTTTGCACACGAGATCAAGTAGTGCGCTCGTATTATCAGCGGAAAAGGCTACCGCATGGATCCCTCGCGCGCCGAAGCACTTTCACAACTGAGCTTAATAACAACTGCTTATGAGTTATGCGATATTGTTCACTGTTGTCGCTGGATGTCAATTGCCATTCCCGACGTTTTCCACCGCGCTGCGCCCCTCACGCAGCTCCTTGATGCTGTGTACAGGAAGTCAGTAAGACGCACCAAGCGCTCCATCGGAGGCATGCCATTGCTAACGTTATTCTAGGTCAGCACTCATGAGAAGGCTTTTCGCGAGCTACAGAACAATCGACGAAATGCAGTAGAGCTTTCATATCCCAGAGCGGACGTGGTGATATGCGTCTTTACAGACGACTTGAAACGAGACTGGTCTGGTATCTTTACACAAACAGATCCCGCACAGCTCTTGCTCTCAGTAGATTATCAAGTGCACGAGCCCCTGACGTTCCTGGGTAGTTACTTCAACGATGCCCAGCGCAACTGGAGCACTTTAGAGCAAGAAACACACGATATCTTGTAAGTGTTCGAAAAGGTCGACTATCTGCTCCTCACCGAGCAGCCGGCATGCGTTTTTACTGATCACCGGAATCCTCTTTTTGTCTTTCCACCGCTGGCTACGGAGCCGGGGCTTGGCGGGCATGTTGTGTCTAAGGTACAGCTCCGGGCGCTATTTTTGTCACGATTCGATTATATGATAGAACATATGGAGGGAGAAAAGAACGTCTTCACAGACATCCTCACGCGCAGGACTAAGGGATACCGCAATAATAATGCGTTGGCCACATCGCGGGTCTGCAGTCTGCTCACAACGGCCGAGCAAGTAGTGGCTTTTCCGGACGATATTGAATGGGCAGGCCTGCAAGTAATGCACGCATTTCAGGCGAAAGCCGCGAACAAACCTTCTAATCTACGTTACGGTGCTGTGGGCCTGTTACTTCTACAGGGAAGGATATGGATACCTGTTTCGGATGTGGGACGGCTGAAAGTTTTGATAGTGTCGCACTGTGGAGCTATGGGACACCGAGGCAAGGATGCGACCAAGAGCCTCATTCGCGAGAGTTTGTTGTGGCAAGGCCTGAGCGCGGATGTCACATCTTTCGTGCAGGAATGCCTACAATGCATCGCAACGCGCACCGGAGAAGTGGTGCCACGACCATACGGACACTCGCTGCATGGCGCTAGACCCAAGGAGGTCTTACATGTTGACGTTCTTTTCATGGGCGCGAGCTCGACGCAGATGTCGTACGTGTTGATTATCGGGACGACCTGTCGTCATACGTGTGGCTATACCCCACTATAGCTGCTACAAGCAATGCAGCTGCGGAGGCTTTGACAATGTGGATTGCAGTTTTTGGTGGAATTGAGTGGGTTGTGTCTGATCAAGGTGCACATTTTAAGAACAGGCTGGTAAAGGAGCTCGATGGGAAGCTAAAGGTGAAACAGCATTTCACCACGTCCTACTCCCCATGGGCCAATGGATCGGTGGAGCGCGTCTGTCGGGAGTTCCTTCGAGCATGTAAGGCGATCCTCCAGAAATTCCGCTTCGCGCAAAAGGACTGGCCCGCAGTAACTGAATGCGAGCAGATCGTGCTCAATCAAGCACCGTTCAAGCGACTGGGACTCCGTGACAGCTCTACTCGCGGTATCTACCGCACCCCGCTCGAGTTGTTCACCTCGCACCGTCCAACCCGTCCACTGCTCACCGCGCTTCCTATCTCTAAGTATAGAGAGGTACCCAGTCTTGAAAAAGCCAGGTCGAAGCAGCTGTTCGGAATAAAACAGACTCAGGACGCCCTTGAGGCGATGCACGGACAGGGGTAGGGACTTGTGTCCAAGTCACGTTACCGCGCAGTGGCAAAAGACAATGCGCGGACCAACATTCAGGCGGCAAACTTTGAGCTGGGTTATTTCGTGCTTTTGCAGTGTGCTCGGCCCAAGGGGCACAAGCTGTAATTCGTGTGGCGCGGACCACGCCGTATTACAGCTGTAAAGTCTGCTTGGGTTCATGAAGTCGAGGACTTGCTCAAGAAAAAACGAGAAACCGGTCACGCTCGATGTCTGATTCTCTACGGATCTGGGCTAGAAGATGCTGAGGTGGAGCCAATCCTGCTACGATACGCGGAAACTTCGGAGACTACCTATTAGGACGCCAAGTCATTGCAGGATATTCGCAAAGCGGCTTCTGGAGTAGAAATACTTTTTGAATGGGAAGGCTTTCCCGACCGCGCCGATCTGACCTAGAAACCACGCCAGCAGATTACCGAGGATCTACCTGGTGTACTACATCCTTTTTGTACACTGCAGGCAAAAGACAGCTCAAGCTGGAAGCGATACATTTGTCCAACTTCAAATGGAGCGCCTGCACTTAACGCTTGCACTTCATGGGGCAATGTAACTCGGAATCAACTTGTCACCTTTAGTGTGTCGGAGGCATGGCCGGTACAGTATGGCGGGGGCCACGAGCGCTGTAAAAGCTATGATATAAAGCTTGCGCGCCCCAATAGCCGATGCAGATCGGCCCGCGCGCCAGTAGTACATTTGAGGGCTTGACCGGCGCCCGCGCCTTTTCGCTACTTGCTACGCGTGTACGAGCGCGTAGTCTAGGATCGGCTGGAAGGACGGAAGGCGCAGCGGAAGGCGGGTATTTAAGAAAAACGAAACGCATCCTTCTCCCTAGGCACGTCCGGGGCTGTGCGAACTGGCCATCCTCCTTGTTTTTGTTTGCGCCCAAGCCCAAGGGTTGTTCTCAAGAGCAAACCAGTTTTGCTTTGCGCCGTTCGGGCAAAACTACCCGCGGTTTGCTACAATGGCGAGGTAGCGTATAGAACAGAGACAAAAAAGCTCCCTTAAACTACAGTCCCGAGCTACATGCCCTTCAAGGAGACACTTGGCCGGCCTGCGAAGCACAGCGGCCTCTCTTCGATCGGGGTCGATCCACGCGCCGTGAGTTCAAGGGCGCTGGACCCGTCTCACCGAGATCGGCCCCGAGAGGGCAAACTGGTAGTACAAGGACGTACCAGGTCTCCCGCCGCACATTTGGGGCTGCCTCGTTTCCTGGAGCTCAGGGCCGGAAGAGCTTCCTCAATTTCCACATCGTTTCCGAAGCGAAACGAGACATCGCGCCCGCGCTTTAGGTCAGAACTACAGAATGCCTTCCCGTAGTCAACGCAGCCCCCGACAGCCACAGCGACGAGGTCATCGATTCGAAGAGCACCGCCAATATTGCCGCCCTTCGCCTGCTGTATCTCTCTCCCCCCGGTCTTCACCCGGTCTTGTTTCCGCGACCACATGTGCACTCTCAGCGCTTTGGTGGCAACAGTAATTACTCTCGAGAATAGGACCGTGCTGAGAGCTCTCCATGTGCTTGCACTTCGGTGTGCGAATGGTGGTGTGAAATGGATGCTGATCAGCCAGACGCGAAGCAGTATGGCACTGTGAAGCAAATTATCGTGGATTCGGTTGAGGCATCTCGCCTCACGGACATATCCACGTCGGACTTCGTTGCGTTTGCGTAAAGGAGAGAAGTGTTCGAGCGCCAAGTCGAAGAGGAAAATACGGACACTACGACCAAGATGCCTTTGGCCTCTTATACACATTCGATTACAAAGGCCATCCTAGAGCTTTTATTGTCGCTGGTTGCGTAATCGCATCTAGAGCTGATGACATCACAGAACGAGATCTAGGATTTCGTCTAAAGCACTAGAAGGTTCCCCGTTCCAACTGTGATCTTTCCTTCCTGGAGCGCTAGCTGCGCAAGGTCGCCATAGAACGATGTGGGAAAGAATGTACGTTAGAGCGGCATGTCTGGAGGTTGTGCTGGAAGTACATTTCGCTTTGAAGAAGTGCGGATATGACTACTTCGTCAGCATGCAGCCCGGACTTGCTACGCTGCACATCATGAAGAGTATTTCACATACTCACCTCCAGGCCCTTATGAGGCTAACACTTCGCCTGCGAAAGCAGGAAGGCTTTTCCAAGAACTTCCGCGCCTTTGTCCAGGAACTTGAAAAAGAAACCCAGACATTCGATCGTCACAATGGAGCTATTAAATATCAGGCAAGTGGCAAAGATGACCACAAAGACCCAAAAGATGATCTAATGCGTACTCCACCCGGCAAGCGGCGAGTACCGACGGGTGATCACCGCACCCTGCACGCCAACAACAGTGACAAAGGGCAGAAGCCCGCTCGCCCGGTTGATCAACTGCACCTGGGCTCCTCGTCAAACAAGAGAAGGAGAGAAGTTCCATGTTGCTTAAATCCGAATTTCGGTTAGAAGCACTTCATCAACGACAGCCCAAACTCCTCGAAAGAGAAAAAGAAGCAGTACAAAAGACATCACCATGACGCGAAGCGGTCTCGCTAACATAATGCAGAGAAAGGTGAGATGAGTCGTCACTGCACGCGAGGGGGCGTTTGACACATCGAGCAGTCGGGGATTCGTTAGAATTCCTCCCTATTCCCAGCATCTCTTTGCAACGGGGAGGTAAATGCGGCAGATATGGCTGATTCTGCGTCTAATATCACAGTGCTCCCATCCCCGCCTCCCAACCCCATCTGCGCGGCGAACCAAAATATTCCTGTGCCTCGCTTGGATGAACCGATGAAGTTCTCCAACGCACAAGCTTCCGACGCGCCTCTTCAATGTAGTCACGAAGTCGAGCTCCACATTGAGCTGGGAATCAGGTGCAGCTAGCGCCTCATTCTTTGCAACGTGAGGTGCCCTGTTAGCCACGCGTCAATGACTCACGCCTACTTAGGACGGCATTTGCTCGCCGCCCTCCGGATAGAAAATCGTGTCCTGATGGCCGCTGCGCGGGACAGGCTGGGCTCTGTCGTGGATGTTCCGGCCCTTTTGGCTTCTAAGGCCTCGACAACGCCCCATCTGTAGGCGCTTCCTCTTCTATTCATGGAATACTGTACTACCACAGCGGCGGCTGAAATTTAGCCGGCTCAACGTTCCACAGGCACGGGGTGAGCGGAGAGGATGGCCTCGAAGACGGCGACGTGTGCATCGATCTACGTGACGATCCGTACCAGGATCGAGATGCCGCACTCGCGCGTATGATCGAAAAGCGCGTGACAACGGCTTGAAAGCGACAGGCGCACGCCGCCTCTATTCGCTCGTTAGACGCTACAAGGCGATTTTCAGATTGGGCTGGGCAAGTCCCGACCAGGCGACGTCCCGCCAATGAACATTTGGCTGTAACCGCGCCGACAGGTAATAAAGATCAAGCGTCAAGCCCTGTCGATATTCTGCAACCCAGCGCGCCTTCTTGGAGAAGTGTGATGCCAAGATCAGACCGATGCTGCCAATCCCCGAAGGTGGTCAGAGCGACGGCAGCTTTATTTGTGTAGGAAATGGAGGCGCCGTATTAGCGGTGCCCTATCTATAGGCGCTGCTTTGTCTTAGTGTAACTATTTTGAGTTAGGTAGTTCAGGCAGATCGCGCGTCGTGGTGTTTTCTGGGTGTAACCACATTCTGCCGGACGCCTGAGGTGCCTGTTTATTTTTTCGGTGCGGCGTGGTTGGTGGTGCTTGGACCTTTATGCCGGGTTTGTGTTTGGCGTACAGTGCATTCGTGAGCGGTTTCGTAAATATGTCAGCTGATCTGCGGAGTTCCTTGATTTTGCCGGTCTGGACGGTGTCGTGCAAGAAATGGTATCTGATGTCGATACTTTTGCGTCTTCTTGTGTCGCCTTTGTCTTTGCGCCATTTGAGCTGCAGCGGTGTTGTCGAAGTGCGGTGTGGGTTGATGCACGAGTATGGTGGTTTCGCGCATCAAGTTTGCTAGCCATATCGTGAGCGTAGCGGTTTCGGTGGCGGCAATGTATTCTGTCTGGCAAGTGCTTTTGGCGACGATGGGTTGTTGTCGTGCGGACCATAGCACTGGTGCTCCGTTGAGCAGTGTCACGGTGCCTGTGATGGATTTTCGAGTTGTATCATCACTGGCGTAATCAGCGTACGAGCGCGCTTTGATGGTGAGGCTTTTGAGGTTGCCTCTGGGCATGAGGAGGTCTTCTGTGCGTGTCGTGTGAAGTTACTGTACCAGTCTTTGCAGTAGCTTCCAGTGCCGGTGTGTTGGCTTTTTGAGAGCTAGTGCGAGTGACGTGGCGGCGAACGCGATTTCAAGCCTGTAGCTGTTGGCGATGTACCTGATCTCGCATACTGTTTTCCTGTGTATTTCCGTGATGTCTGCCCTTGTGCTCTCTTCGCTCGTTGGTGGGTCCCCATTTGACTCTGTCTAGGTAGGCAGTGTGCTTAGGGTTGCTTTTTGCTTGGTTAAGAATGGCTACGACACTGTCGACATGGTGGGGTTGTGCGAGGTGGATTGCATTTTTGCTGTACTGTACTGACCATTTCCGGTATTTGTCAGGTCGTCCTAAGCGTTTCACTTTGAAATTGCGGTGTAGAACTTGTTACTGGTCATCAATCTTTCGATCGTGCCGTTGCGACGGGCAAGAAATCATCCATGCTGATGCAGACTAGGATGAGGTTTTGTTTGTCTCGTTTTATGAAGAGGGAGATGTCTGAACAGAGTTGTTTGTACCTGTGTTTTTGAAATGTATATGCAGCTCCGTACTGTATATGTTGGATGCTGCTGGTATTCCATATAGATTTCCGTTCAGCTGCCTGTGGTTGTCCTGGTGTTTGTATGCGCCATTGAACCTTGGTCGTTGCCATACGAACACGGTTCTGGTGTGCTGGTATTTTTCATGAAGGTATGCTCCCGTTATGTCGAAATGTTCGACGTGCATATCTGTTGAGGCGGCTATCGCGTGTAAGGATAGGATTGTGGTCCGATCCGCCATATGCGTTACAGTTTTGTTGGAGTCGAAATGTACTATCGGCTTCATTTGGTCCCCTCTGATAGGGCATCTTGACTTGCGTGCGGTGTAGGTTTTGGACTTGCCGTGTTTGTATCGGTATGTCATTTTTGTTGGCAGTATGTGTTTTGGTTGTCTTGGCTTGTGGTGGATTCCCAGTCGATGGCGTTCATTCGGTCGAGCTGGTCTGGCTCGCCTTCGTGTGCCTTTCGTCATTTTGGGAGTCGGGGAATTTCTTGCCTGCTTCAGTGTTTTTGGGGCAGCTGTGGTGGTGGTTATTTTTGTAGGGATGCCGCTCGCTCGCTTCGTACGTGATGTACTGTTCGTGTGGTGGCGCTGGGGTTGTTCTGACGTTCGTAGGGGCAGAAGTCTATTTCTCGGATTGTCGTGTAGCGTCGCATCTGGATGTCTTTGACGAAGATATACGTTTCATCTATTCCGTACATAAATCACTTTTGCGCTGCCTTGGCGTGGAGCTTTGCATTGAGCGGTTTGAGTACTGGCGTGAAGCCGAGTTGTCTGAACGTATATATGTTTTTGAGGCGTCGTGCTTCGCAGTACCATTGTCTGTGCGGTGTTTCCTGTATGCTGTCATGATACGTGAGGACTTACTTGAGCACTGCGCCATTTATTGCGCCCTGCCAGTGCACAGGGTTTAATTGGCTGTGGGACGGTCTTGCGCGCACGTTTACCATTAAGATCCTGTGTATGCGTTTCGCCAGCGCATTCTCCTCAGGTGCATATGGCGTGGTGGCGCGGTATGTGATGCCACGTTGTTGGAGTTGCGATTGTACTGGCTTCCCAAATACTCCTTTGCGTTGTCTGTGGCGAGTACGTGGGGTTGGTGCCCGTGTTCGGCTGCTACATGTTCGATCGCTTCTATGATCTTGTGCTATACTTGTGCTCGATTGGGAAGGCTGTGTCCCCATATGTACCGTTTGCGGGTGTCAATTACAGTGAGGAACTAGTTGCCATTGTGTTTGAACGTGGGCTTGATGGGGCCGCAGACGTCGGATGAGAGACTGCTTCTCTTGCTGCGTCGTGTGAGGTGCGCTAGTGTGGGCGAGGTTACGGTCTTGCCGTTGACGCAGCCTGTGTATGACATTGTGCTGCTGTTGTCCGTGAGACCGATCGGAATTTCTGGGAATTTTTGTTTTTTGACATGCGTGCAATGGTTTTTTGGTGCACGTGGTTTAGTTTCACGTTCCATTTTTCCATCAGTTATCGAGCCTGTGTTGCTTTGCGTTTCGTTTTTGGGGTGCAGGGGGAGCTTGGAGGGTGTGTTTGTCGCTGGCGACGTGGATTTTGTATTGCGAGGAAGTTTCTGGGTGTGCCTCGCGTGGGCAGTGCCCCGCGTGTTTGGTGTTGGGACCGTGCTGGCTCATTTTGTTCACGTGAATAGGATTTTACGGGGATATGTTCCAGCTCCTTTGGCTGTTGCGTCTTGGTTTAATCGGTATTGTCCCTTGCTGCACGTTGCCGTCAGCATCGCCAGTGGTAATTGGCGAGGTATGTGGAGGGTTTCCGTGGATCTTGAGAATGTCACTTGGCCGTGTGCGGTTAGTTCGTAGACTTAAAGTAGATTCTCCTTGATTTGGGGTATGTACACGGCCGGTACAGATATTTTCTTGTTCTTCTGTTCAATGGTGACACGTACCGTGTGCGTGATTGGTGCGCGATGTCCAGTTGCCGTTGTTGTTAGTGTCCCGGTGCTTTCTGCATTGACGCTTGAGGTGTGGCGGTATGCGTGGGATTTGCACCAGAGTCTAGTATGAAAGGTTGCTTACCGTCGCTTGCGTCGTTGGTGGCATGCAATGTTGTTTCCAGTGCCGTCAGTTGATTTTACAACTCGTGCATAAGGCTGGTTGGGGCATCTGCGTCGTCAGTGTCGGCGTGGGCTGTGCGCCCGCGTGGTTGTGCGTGCTGTGTGCTGTATCTTCGTGCGTAACAGTTGTCAGTTGTGTGAGTTATGCAGCTGCTGTGGATCGAGTACTATTGCCTCTGGTGGCCTGTTGGTTTGAGGTACTACCCCAATCAGCTACTAGCTGATTTTGCCAGTGGGCGGACGTTGCTGAAATGCACGGGTGGTGGTGCGGCGAGGTGCTTTACTGGTCTTCGCTGCTCGGTTGTGGAGATGTCCACAACGTTGTTTATGATGCGGAATATGGTGTGTGGGCCATACCTCAACATGTGAGCGGGAAGGATCTGTACAACGTCTGTTCTGAGGCTTTGCAATTTTGCTTTGCGGATTTTGTCAGCCTTTTTCTGGTGTGCAGGCTCTGTGTCTGGATCGGGATCGGCTGTGTGCGGCGTGGTAAGGTCGGTGCCGGCGGCGATCGTTCTTGCGTAGGTCTCGAGTGCGTCGTACCAGTATGTGAAGTTGCTGGTCTCGAGTCGTGGGAGTTGTTCCGTATGCGATCCTTGTTGTTCTGTCATTTTCGTAGTCGCGGTAAAGATGTGGAGGCGTGGAAGGTTAGTCGTTGCGCTCGTTTATCGCGGTCGTAATTAGTTGTCTTGTGCCGCGGATCGATTGTCGGTGGTGTGTTTGGTGCCCATAACCTGTGATGCCAAGATCAGACCGATTCCTCCGACCCCCGAAGGTGGTTGGAACGACGGAAGCTTTATTTGCGTAGGGAATGGAGGCACCTTATTAACAGTGTCTTATCTAGTTATGATGCCTTGTCTGGGTGTAACCACAATAAGTATACTGCTAAGCTCCGCGACCTGAAACTGATTGTCGACATGCCAATGACGGAGTGGCATTCAGACCCTCTACTTGTCCCGAAGAAAAACTCAAGTTCGGAAATTCGCCTTGCTGTTCACCTCCGCCCAGTCAATGCAGCGAATTCAAAAAGGCGTGGTCTATGCTTCACCTATCAGCCCCCTTTAAAGTGAATCATTATTTTAATTTAAATGAAAAAGCCCTTCCAGCGGGCCTAGAACTCCGCATTTTCCAACGGGTCAGAAGTTCCACCACCAATCCCTTCCATAGCGCTATCCTCCAACACAGAGCGTTTCACACGTGCCACTGTGAGCACTTAACAGTTATTGGCTCAGTGACCGGTAAAGGTACCCGATCTGCCCAAATTGTGAATCGCTATTCATCATACAGTTGTAGTGGAATAAGTGGTTGCACAAGGGGGTGAAGGGAAAAGAAACTAAGTTGGAATGTGAATACTGTAGTCCGGGATTGGGGGACACACGTGTGAATATTTGCACAGTTTTTATTTTAATTACTAATTTTATATAGTTAATTAGTCAGTATTAATTTTGCTGACATTAGATTAGATCTAGGATCTAGCACCGCGAGCTACTGTAGTGGGTCCGGCGGGGCGATATATACCTTAGCCCTCTGACCACCAAGTGAGTAAAGGTATCCCGAGTTGCCAGAGTTGAATATCGCCTTGGTCGAAGTCCGTCTTTCCCAAGACGCTCCCTTTTACCACAGATTACGTTATTCTTTGCGCTCGGGGGTTCCCTTTCCTTTTCCTTTATTTCACCTATCCATTTCTATTTCTATCTCTATTTCTATTCCCTTATCTTGTGTTGGTTCCACAGTGCCTGATTGCGATCCGCATTGTGACGACTGTAGTCATCGGGCTCTTGTGTTGGTTCTTTTGTTTGTTGTTAGTGCCATCGGCTTTGGTTGCGACCGGACCGGTGTAGGTGTCTTAGCCATCGGGCGACACGCGGGTGTAGCGCTGCTACTTGTTTACGTTCACCGACGGAGGCTGTTGCGACGACGTCTCCCTCGAAGGTCCTGTTGTGTATACAGGACAGTGTTGGTTCCATCGGATACAGGTTGCGACCGTTCCGGTGTCGGTACTTTTCCATCGGGCAGTACGGAGGTGTAGCGCTGCTACGTGTTTGCTAATTCCTGTTGGGCTGCGTTGCGACGCCCCCGTCGAAGACCTTATCAAGAGTATAAGGTGTATCAGGCGCTCAGCGAGCATTAGCTTTACGACCCATCGGGCCCGGCTTCTTAATCACCACCCCGAACTCGTCGAGCAGCTGCCTGTACAAGACTCTACCACCATTCGTCCCGGGCCGGGCATCTTCCTTTTGTCCCCCCTATCAGGGACTTGAGCTACTGTGGGCCGCAAACCCACTTAAAGGGAAAGGGAGAATCAGACACTCCGTAGGGCTGTGCCGTCGGCAACCCTTGTTGGTTGTTGTTTGTTGGTTGTGTTGTTGCTGGACCGTTGGACCCTGGTTCCGGCATGACAGGCACATTGCACTACAACAGTGTCTTATTTTACAAAAACAATTCGCTGTACCCCTTGTATACACAGTGCACGCTGACGTGCGACCCACCTCCGAAATCCTCGAGATTCAGAATGCGTCATCACTAGCACAGCTCGCTGTGCAAGCCATATGGTGCGATTGTGTTGTGTTCTCCGGGCGTCTTCCCGCAATCGAAAACGGTCTGCAGCCTCTTCCTCCCGCACTGCGCGCCGGGAGGCCGCTTCAACTTGGCGAGCATTGCGTTGCTCTTGCTCCAATGCTCTAGTTTCCTCCCTCTTCCGTAGTGTCTCCAGGACATCATCTGTCGTTAACAAAGCTACAGCTCTAGTATTAAGTGTCCCAGTTTCTAACAAAGGCCCATCTGAACGTAATAAATTACGGTCGGAAGCGTATCTAACAACTAGATCTTTGAAAACTGAAAAGGCTGCCTCCCTTGATTCATATCCTTCGGTGTTAGAAATAGCTCCCAAACTTATGACGTCAGGGATTCCGGTCTTCCGGACGGCACACCATACACCAAAACCTTTAAACCCATTAACAATATTTGTATCTGGTACCGATTTCCTGCAGGTGGCATACAACAACTCGCAATGAGAGTAAATTTATCATTGCGTATCTCTGCAGCACTAACCAGTGATCGTTCATTCATAGCATTCCTGAGGTAGGTCTTGAAGGGAGAAAAACGGAATAGTACAGGGTTCGAGTCCGATGGCTAGTGTGCGCAGGGAGGGCAATGACCTAAAGGTTGTTCCCTCGAAGATACTTCAACGCCTTGTATGTAGTGTGAGCACCGTACCCGTACCCGTCCATTGTCAGGACTAAGTTCTTGTATCTTCTGCATACAGGTGCGATCTCTAGCACAAAATTATTACAGAACTCACGGAAAATAGCTGAGTCCATACCAGCTGGTCCAACGTACGCAAGTTTGCATTTTCCGGGAGATAAGAGGAGGGTGTTTCACAGCAACGGTCAGCACGAATCCTATGCTTTGCTCGTTTTCCTGGTAGAATAGCAATAGTTGTCCATAGTGTTCCATCAGCTGAAAAGACAGGCATGATCGTTACATGTGC
Organism: Chondrus crispus; assembly: GCF_000350225.1. Classification (NCBI taxonomy): domain Eukaryota; phylum Rhodophyta; class Florideophyceae; order Gigartinales; family Gigartinaceae; genus Chondrus; species Chondrus crispus. The sequence goes on from NW_005178881.1 coordinate 41,291, forward strand.
AGCATTGCTCGACCACTTCAGTTCCGTTGAGTGACTTCGACCTTGGCTTTGCAGTGCTGCTTTTGCGCCAGCACGGAAGGCAGTTCAAGTGGAGAAACCAGATTCGTCCAGGTTAAATATTTGCGCCCCACTCGTGACCTGGGACTCTGTATTCATTTGCTGCAAACGAGCGAAATGCTCCGTCAAATTGTGTGGTGACATCGCAATTGCCCCATCGTTCTCTACTTCTCAAGTTGCATATTCTCTTCATTGATAGAGAAGGGTTCCTGCCCATGATTGATTCTGAATATCTATCCCCCGGGGCGGCAATCGCGAGAAGGCAATTTCGTTCGACGGTGTAATGGAAGTCTCCCAATAAAATGATGCATCATGTCCTTTAAACACTCACGTGAGAGAGGCGTTACGTTGCTAGCAAAGTCTAGAGCCTCATCTGCAATTAGTGTTTCTGCGGCTGGACCGAGACGAAGAAGACGACCCTGCACAGATACATTCCACCTGACAGAATGTAGCGGCGAAGAGTTGCGTAAGGGAGGTCATGGAAACGAGTGGCGGCGCGTAGGTTCAACTTGGGAGTAGTCACGGAGATCCTCCCGTTTCGCAAACGATTGTTTCGCACATCTTTTGGCAGATGGCGGAGCGAGGAATGCACCCTATTCTGAATTCGTAATGGGAGGGAGGATAATGTTGTGGGTTACCGGGGTGGCTAGAGAGGGACCCGAGAGTTGAGAAGGGGAGTAGAGGGATGCCATCATCAGCATGCAACATGAAAATAGGCGGGATGATTCATTTTGTGGACCTGCGCTTGAATATTGCATCGGAAATACGCGTACGTCAAACAGTTCTGCTAGAACCGCTCATCAATGAGAGACGGATGCTCAAACAGGACATTTATAGAAAATATATTTAAAAATTAGGTTCTGGTGACAGCAGTGATTCACTTTTTCCGCGCGGGATGATAGAAGTCGAAGTCAACGATATTGCGTCCAGCAAGTGGTTTGCGAGCGTGGATTTTGTTTCATGCTACTGGCAGTCGCCGCTTGATCCCGATTCGTACAGTGCGTGTGGCATCGTCACACCACGCGGCGTGGTCGCGTCTAAGCGCGTCTTGCCGGGATTTGCAAACACCACAGCTCATTTTCAATCCTCAATGGAGCCTTTTTTACGAGCTACGCAAAAACTTGAAGCCATGTCTAGATGTCTTCCATTTCCAGACTGCAGCGGAAAGAAAACTCTTTGGCTCCCTCGAGAACATTTTCGCGATATGCGAACGAAGGAGCTTGTACCTCTCAGCTCAAAAATACGTGCAATTTCCACGACAAATCAAATCGTGTGGTAGTCTGGTATCCGGAACCGGATACAAAATCGACCGGCCAACCTGATCCGTTTTAAAATATATGCACCTCCGTGCAACTGCCAACCAACTTTCATAGTTTTTGAACTGCTGTAAATAGATGGCACTCGCCATTCCACAACTAGTTGAGAGAGCAGCGGCCCTTTATGGGCTTCTGGAGAACGCTTGAAGTGTATCAGGAAGGCCCACATCTCTGTGAATTCATCGCCTACAGCTCAATCGCCTCAGCTGGGGACCACCCTACAAACGTGAGTTTTTCGATTTACAGGACTCTCTGAACTCGGCAGTCACACTAGCACACCCCGATCCTGACAAGGTCCTCTGCGTCTTTACGGACGCCTCTGAGCGTTTCTGGGGTGGGGTCGTCACTCACACCACGGAAGCGCAGCTCAATTTGCCAGTTGGACAGCAACAGCACGGTCCAATGGCGTTTTTGGGTTTTGAATTTAAGAAGGCACGGACTGATTGGACACAATTCGAAAAAGAGGGGTACGCCATTTTCAGACATTCATGAAAATGGACCACATGCTGCAGGCGCAGAAGCAAACACACCTGTACACGGATCATCGTAATCTCTTGTCTGTTGTCCCACCTCTCTCTTTGGACCCGGCCTAGGTCGCCACATAGTAGGTACAGTGCAGAGTTGGGCTCTCTTACTTTCTTGTTTTCCTTACATCAGCGAGCATGTCAGTGGCACGGAAAACGTGTATGCTGACATCGTGACTCGTTGGACGAAGGGCTACCGTCGGAATTTTTGTCAACTACATACCGTTGCAACAATGCTGCTCCACGAATCACAGCAAGTCATTCCCTCTCCCTACAACTTCGAGTGGCCCACACCGTTTTCCCTCTGTGCTGCACAAACTGCCCCGCGAACTCGAACTCGGCATCTGACGAAGGGTCCATGCCGCAATTCATGGAAGTACAACTGACGCATTTGGATTCCCAAAAGTAAAGAGGAACTACAGTTGCAGTTGCTCGTCCAAGCCCACTCTGGTGTGGTCGGACATCGGGGTGTAGATGCAACCGGGAGCATTTCTCGGGAGGCATTCTGGTGGCCATCTTTGGATCGCGACCCCGCCGATCTGGTGCATGGCTCCCTGCACTCCATTGTCACCCGGAGTGGAAAACTCGTGCCAAGTCCCCGCCGCAAATCTCTCCATGTATCGAGACCTAACGAAGTCTTACACATGGAAAACTTGTACTTTGAAAGGGCACAGATCAAAAACGACATATTTTAATTATTCGAGACTATATATCATCCTACACATGACACTGGCCGACCAACAGTTGCAGCGCCGACAACTTTTAAGAGCTCTTTGACACCTGGATTGGTTGCTTTGGGTAGATGGAATACTTGGTCACGGACCAGGCTTCGCACTTTAAAAATGTACTCCTGAATTCGCTTGTCGAAGAAGCCCGGATCCAGCACCACTTCGTTACAGGGTATTGCCCGTGGGCTAACGGGTCCATTTAACGGATATGCCGTGAGGTTGTTTTCGCTTGCAAGGCGCTCCTGAGCGAATGGAATCTCCGCCTTATGGACTGGCCAGGCATCACAGAATACATACAGAGCGTGCTTATTCATGCCCACTGAAAAGGCTGGGCTTGCCAGATCCGAATCTTAAGGGGTTATACAGGACTCCGCTTGAGGTCTTCACAGGCCGCCGACTTGTCCGCCGTCTACTGCCCACGATGCCGATATCAGACTACCAGAGCGCCATCGTGTACGACAAGCTGCACGTCGGATATTTGATCGGCATCGTAACCTTGCAAAATACTGCAGGTTCCATGAATCGCGAAGTGCTAGAATTAACATCCGCCTCCCGTAGACGCCGCATTCTTTCGCATAATAAAAACTGGTATCTTACAGCCTTCTTGTGTTGTGGGGGAATGTATCTTGATTCGTCAAACGCATCCGGGTGCTTAAAAGCTCCAGTTCCAATGGCGAGAACCACGTCGAGTGACAACGAATACATCCAAATGGACGTGCGATGTTGAGAACCTGCTTCCTGGAAAACCAGAGGTTATTCATGCGCGAAGAATGCTGCCGTATCGATCAAGCCTACGTGTAATACCAGCTTTACAGATTATTTTCGAGGCTTCTTCCAACCTGGAACGTGATTACTAAGTCGCGCATTCCGTTATCGGGATAAAGGAAGCGAAATGCGACTTTTTGTGAAGGTTTGTGGGGAAGGGCTTCCCAACGACGTGGAACACACTTGAGAGCCGTTTTGACGCCTCGAAGAAGACCTGTTGGGCATGTTCGAGGACCTCTTGCACAGAAGCGGCGGTGGAATCCTCAACTGACAAGCGCTCGCGAAGGTTTTCTTTTAATAGGACTCCGTAAGTATAGACTTTAGAAAGCCCGGAGCTTTGCACTGGGCTGTGAGGCGCAGTGGCCTTTCGTCGATCGGGGTCGATCTACGGGCCGGGAGGTCGAGGATACTGGACTCTTCTCGCCTAGTGTCTAGGTGACAAATGACCTCATATGAGGCCGGTTTTTAGGTGGGCCTTTGCAATTCGAATAATTGTAGAAATTTATAGCTACTGTAGTGAAAAGCTTACGACTAGAGTACTAAACATTGTAAAGCCAGAAACATTCAATTCCGTATCTCAGTCTTCCCTAATCAACACTTTCGTCTTCCTCCTCCCTAAATTTCTTCAAAATGGTGAGCGTCAATGATCCTCGAATTATTGCAGGTAACCGCGTCCACACTTGTGCAAGACTTCTCACAGTTCAGAGTAAATGTCGTCGCATGTATGGAGAAGCCTGGAAGATCGAGTTGGTCACGGGAACTGTCATTGGCATGAAAACTGACAAAGTGAAGGGTCGCAGTGTCACTTCAGTCAGAGCTAAATGGGAATTAGCAGATGGCGTCAAGGAATTCACGCTTCGCATAGCTAACATCAAGGCTGGTGAAGTGATAGACCTGTCAATGACGACCCTGAAGATCATATCCATCAAGAAACTGAACATTATGGTCGATCGGAGCCTACAGAGGACCGCGTGACGCCACTGGAAGGAGCACTCATCCCGAGTACGAGGATCTCCGAGAGTGACGAAATGGATTCCCAAGATGGCCTCATGAATGTCCACGGCCGGGCCTTGAAGCGCGAGGAAGTCACGATGCATTTAAATGGTATGATACCGCCGAGAAGATGGAAGGTGATTGGACCGATTGATGCGATTATATCCGGTGGTCACAGTCCATCTAAAATGCATCCTATGGACTACTTCATGTGGATGTTCCCACAGGAGCACTTAGCGTTAATGGTTTCCTACACGAACGATGCAATGGAATCAAGGGGACTTCGCTTGACTACAAGAGGTGAAATTTTGAACTTTTTCGGGGTGCTAATCCTTATGACTCGGATTGAATTCAGCACCAGAAGGTCTCTTTGGAGCTCACAGGAAACCAGCAAATATCTCCGGCAACCTCAATTCGGAAACATCATGTCCCGCGGAAGATTCGAGGAGCTTCGTCAGAATGTCACGTTCAGCTTTCCAGCTGACTCAAATGACAGATGGGGTATGATCAGGGACTTCATGGTCGCAATCAATGATCACAGAGCACCACATGTGATTCCATCACAGAACATCTGCGTTGATGAGAGTATGTCACGCTGGTATGGACTTGGAGGAGATTGGATTGAAACCGGTCTTCCTCATTATGTTGCCATGGACCGAAAACCCGAGAATGGCTGTGAGTTGAAGACTGCTGGATGTGGAAAAAGTGGATTCATAATAAGAATTGAGAACGTCGTCTCAGCTGAGGAGACTTCTTTAAAGGATTTTGAAAGTGACCACTTAAACGGAACCGCAGTGACTTTGAGGATGTTACAGCCATGGTTTCACACCAATCGTGTTGCCTGCGCGGATTCGTACTTTGCTTCTGTCCACACGGCTGAATCACTTTATGAGAAAGGTCTTAGATTCACAGGTGTGGTGAAGACATCTACCAAGAAATATCCGATGAAATATCTATCTCATCTGGAGATTGCTGAAAAGGGAGAGCACGTCACACTAGTTTCGAAGCCAGTGGCCGGGCCTCACCTAATGGCAGTGATGTGAGTGGACCTAGACCGCAGATACTTTATTAGTTCTGTCGGAACATCCAACGAAGGAACTCCAATCTACAGAGAGATATGGCGTACACGTCATGGCGTGACAAGAAAAGAGGAATTGTCTATCCGTATTCCCTCAGTCTGCGAGCAGTATTATGAAACTTGCTCTCAGATTGACCGCCACAACAGATCTCGTCAGGATGATATCGGCTTGGAAAAGAAGTTCGAAGCCAAGGAGTGGTCTATGCGTGTCAACACTTCTTTATTGGCCATTTGCATTGTGCATGCATGGAAACTGTATGCAGGTGCAAAAGGAGATGGTTCTAAGATGTCTCCAAAAATCAGTTTATTGTGAGCTTGCTGACCAGTTGATTGATAACAAATATGATCGTATATCGTTACGTCAGCGAGAATCAGACAGTGCTGTTGAAGATGAAGATGTTGGGTTTGGCAGTGGAATTGGTACTCACCTAACTCCAACCACTCGCGAGCGGAAAAGCGCATCCGGCGAGGAGACTTGTGCTCTTTATCAATCCAGATGCAATATTTGCAAAGGTACAAAAATGTCAAAGTTTGTTTGCTCAGCCTGCAAGGTATATTTTGACAAAGAAGTATACCTTTGTCAGCACCAGACTGGCCGTGACTGTTTTAAGAAACATGTCGACGAACGACACGATCTTACTTACAAAGGTAAGTACTACTCCACGATTTCATTAAATCATGTTTTTGCGCGCAATTGCGCGCAAAAACTGCCAGATAATGCTGCAAAATGAAAAAATCACCACTTCGGCCTTCTTCAAGTGACCCACCGATAATCGCGATCAACCATCCAAATCGAGATCCCCCATGCCTTCCTAGGGTCCCTGTAGCCCATCTCCATCATGGAGATGTAACGTGTCAGTCGTGGCTACCATTGTCTAAAGTCGTTTCTTCATGAAGAATCATGAAGTTTCTTAGTTTCTGCATGAATAAACAAGGAAAAAGCAAAAATGAAAAAACAACCCGAAATCGCGGCTACTACTAGTGCTTAAGGCGTTCTCGGCCATTAAAACTGACTAAATTGGTCAGCATTTGAGTAAAATAGAGCAAAAAGAGATAAAAACTCCTTTTGCCCCCTATGGTTCTATCCTGCGTCTAAAGACTTGCTTGGAAGACCTGCAGCCGTGTCGGAATGCCCCTTTATTAGATGTCACCGTATTCAATCCCATGTTCGAGTGGGCGCTATAAAGCGTCCTGGGCTGCAGGTCACGAACAAGAACCATCGAGATCCCCGAAGGGATTTTTCGACCACTAAAGTGCTCAGCGAGGAGTTGAACCCCGGCCTCTAAGACTCAGCGATCCTTGCAGACCACTAAGCTGGCTTGTCAGTTAGTAACTAGTCGTTTACAGTTGTCTTTATAGTCGTTCAAAGTTCTACTTCGAAAAAATTGTGCTCCTTTTGTTCTATACTTGCGATAACCTTAAATTTTGTTTAACTCTTCCTGTAGAGCATTTGACCTCATATGAGGCAAATTGCGGGTCGTCTAGACACTAGACTGGCCCGAGAGGTCAAACCGGCGGTACGGGTACGGACCCGGGCGCCCGCCACACACTGAGGACTGCTTCGTGGCCCGGGGCACAAGGCCGGAAGCTCCTCCTCAATGGCCGCTTCGTTTCCGAAGCGATACGAGACTCTGCCGCTGCGTGCGCGACAGCTTGCGATTAGGTCATAACCACAGCATGCCTTCTGATAGTAAGGCATTTACCGGCAGACCCAGAGACGATGTCATCGATTCGGGGAGCATCGCCAACATCGCCACCCTTCGCTTATCGTATCTCTATCTCTCCCCCGGTCGTCACTGGCCTCGTTCACGCGAGCACCTAGTGCAATCTAAGCGCATGGTTGACGTAACATAAAGAACACTAATAAGATCGACGCTTTGTGGCATTTGGGCCACGCTCGTACCACCCCTTTCGGCGTTTACCTGCATTCTTCACGGGTCTTCTCGATGTGGAAGAACGGCCTTCGAGACAAAAGATTGTTGCCAGATACTACCCTTCTCTTTGCATCCAATATAATTCCATCTACATCCGTCTGATGAGGAAGACGGAAAAGACAGTTTCGTATTGCGCTCTCTATGATTCCATTAGAATTTGCATGTAATAAACTTGTGCAAGTTTGCGCTTCCATGATTTTAACAAACCACACCAACTCCCTGGTAGCAAGGCAATCCTGCCCCGCGTCGCTAAATAGCGCATCACTGGGGTGGAACTTGCGATTGCGGTTTCAAAGTAACAATACGCTTCGACGCTCCATCTATCTGACTACGTTCAGTCGCCTCTATTTGTACCGTTACGTCTATGAACTCCACAGATTGCTAGTATGCCCGCGATCTCTGAATGAGAGATGCGAGGTGCCTCTCAACATATGTTGGTACCGGATTTTTGCAGAATAGAGCAGACGCTTGGCTTCTCAGAAAACCAGCTCTTTGCCTTAATAAAACTGTGACTGTACTCTTCTGAGGTTCCATGATTCTTATTTTGCAGGGCAACCGCCACCGGGCTCTCTGTCCTTTGCGATGTGTGAGCAAAGTCTTGAAGATTAGAAAAGGCAAGTTACAGTTCAGAATCGTCGAATTTTCCAAAGATAGTTTCCCTGCGTGATAGAATACTGCGAACGGATTTCAACAACCATTTCAACTTTTAGGCGCCCGGAGAGTCTTTTCATACAGCTGGAGACCAATCAATTGCTCGTCCCAGCTTCGCTCCAAGATATTTTCTTCGCATGTATCGGATCTAGAAAAATACGGGGATGTTGAAATCACCCTCTGTATGCCTTGTTGATTTATTTTTCTTTGTCATCGATTGTTATGCAAGACAGAACATGGAACCCGTCGGTAGCAACGCATGCTTGAGAGATAATTCTACAAGTTTCAAGACATTCCGGGCGGCAAAATGGCCGAATACTAGCGGGAATATGTGGTTATTGCAGTCATGTAGAAATACCTCAAATTTCATACAGCATGGAGAACCCACGCCATTGCAATATGCAGAATCTCCTCAAAGGCAACCCAACCGTTCTAGTTTTTCAGGTATGACTAGCAACAGACGGTACGAATACGAACCGTCCGTGGTCGTCAATATCTGAACATTCTGCAACATCCGCATTGTCATCATTAAGAATCCTGTTCCCTTTTTCCATTGACTAAAGATTTTACGTGCTGCCTGAGGCCTTCATCTCTAATCCATTCAATATATAAACCTTAACAGTATGCCCAATTCTCTTCAGAAGCTTCGCGTAGCCGTGCATGGCTGCAACGCGGAAAGCCCTTGAGATTGCGGAATGTCTCACTAATTCAGGACGTATGCTTCTATTGTGCGTAAGGGACGGTTGTCGCCGATATATTGCTTTTGCTTTCACCACTGAAGCGATTGTCCTGTAGTTCAAATTTGGTATGTTCGACGTTTCCTCCCAAATCACCCTTGCCTCTTGCTGTACAGTTTTTGTAAGCGCTAGTTCGGCTTGCATGGCTGTTGTTGGTCTCCTTCTGACGAAGGCGTGGTTGGATGGTAAAATGTGACGTTGTTAACTACTGCAAGTTGTTCGGTACTTCTGTCCCGGTGTCTCCGCTCCTCGGCTTCACGCTTTATTGTCTCCCTTCTTATACCGTTCTCCACCTGGTGTATTGCCTCTCTCATGCAACCAGCCAACGGTCTTTTTCTAACGCCCTTGCTTGAACTATCGCGTGCTCTATGCCAAGCAGCGCTTCTCCCTCATCTGTGCACTACGAATTGTCTATCGCCTATATTGCACTTGCGCGCTCCTGTTAGATTCGTTCTGGTGTCTTCGTATATTTGGGGTTCAATTCAATACCACTGACACAAGTGCTCCGACCCACATCATAGCCGTTCTATAGTCCTGTAATCATGGTTTCGTCTGCACTCAGTTTGTGCTTTAGTATCTGTGCCCTTTCGTACGTGTACTCTTTACACGTATCACAACAGTATACGCAGGGGCTCAATAATGTCTACTATCCGCTCTCCATCTCGATGATGCTCTGGATCCAGAAACTGGAAGCTCTTGGACAAAAAACTCATTATAGTGTTCTTAGGGTTTATTGGGCCTCCAGTGACTCGATGTAGGCCGCCAGTTGAACAAAATCACTGCTTTCCAACTTTCCTTGAGGAAGGTCATCTGAACTTTGATCGTTTTTGAAGAATACTCACCCTCCTCATGCACAATGAGTTGTGTAGTGTGCGTCCATATCAACTGTTCACACTTCTATCCAGCATCCAGGGACATCCCGACCACTGGGCGGACCTGCACCACTCGTTTCGGTTTTCATGTCCTCGCGGCCGATTTCTCCCCCCCCCGGAAGAGCCAATTTTGCTCTTATTAGAGCTCAGCAACAATTATCGGGGTATTGCGCAAACACCTTGTGTTGCCAATGGCCTCGACACTTCTGAAACGACGCGAGGCAAAGTTATCATACAAGTAATAAACCAAAGGACTTCGTATTGCGGAAGGATTTTAATTTTTGCGGGCATATATGTAACAAATGAACATCAGTATCACATCAAAATGATGTTACAGCAAAGATTACAGAATCCCAGCAATCACGGAGACCGGGTTTCTTCGTCAGAGCCGATCATGATGCGAAATTTGGTATCCATCTTTTGTCTACGCCTGCGACAGTAGCGTTGTTGGCGAAGTTGGCGCTTCTCTAGAAGCTCACCCCCTATACTGTAGTTGCGATTTTTGAAGCGCTGATAGAAATCGAGATCTTCAGAACGCAGAGCATTCACGCGAACGTGGGCGTTTGTCAACGCCAAACACAATTTAGAAATGGGATCATAATTTCCCTCGCTCCACACATACTTACTGCCGACGACTCTGCAGAGGGAACAAAAGCGCCCAAAAAACGTTTTCGGCAATAATTCTGTCAGAAGAGAGCTTCCGACTGAAAAATTCTTCTGAAAAAGACAGTATTACACGAGCAGGGCGTTTGTTGGGCGTAATTGCTCGAAGGAACTCCAATGCTCCTTGGTACCCTTTGTCAGCGAGAAAAGACCCGTGATCTGGAAACTATTCACCATGAAATCCACCGTCAACGATTGGCATTTCGCCCTCACACTTTCGCAAAGCAGTATCGTGAAAGCTTTATTGCGATGCATTATGTCGATGTCTGAATAGGATCCCGGATAATGATTGGTGCAGTCAATTGCAAACCTATTCGGCAAAACTGACACCTCTGCCTTATACCCGTAGAGCCTGTGTTTCCCCGAATAGTACTTTTTCGATTCTTCATGACTTCCGCTTGGGCGATTGGTTGCTGAAACGTAACATAGGTAGCGTACAATGCGTATTTAAAGTTCTTGAAAATTTTATCTTTCTCTTCAAGTACAGTCATACTGTGGTGCTCTGCAGTCTGGAAGACAAACTGGCGATAGAACTCCTCACTGATGACGCGGATGAAATTCATAATAAGACGCTCAAGAGTGGTCCCCTTGATCTTGAATGTACCACAGAGAAGATCCCAGTTACCGACGTGTTTGAGAACGGTTAACACCATAAACAACACATCCTTTCCTGAAAACGGAGATTTACGTCCACGACTAACATTGTAGTTGGACGTAATAAAATGAGCAAAGTTTTCCACATGCTTTGAAACTGCTTAACGTCAAAGTTAATCATTTGCAGGATGGATGCAGAACCACCACTGTTGTAAGAAGTATCGAGGATTGGCGAAGGCGAATCAGTTTTCTCATCAGAGCTGTAATTCTGGGGCTCCGGTTTGTAACGAGAAAACTTCTCGTCGCGGCCAAGGGCCTTGTCGGCAAGGAGCTGAGTTTCAGCTGCTACCTCAGTTGCTGATATATCCGGAATTACGGGTATTGGTGAGGTAAGTCTGAAGGAACGGAGAGTGCATGGGTGGGTGAGGTGAGGCGGGGAGGTGCGGCAAGGTAGGGGAGGTGATATGCCGGGTGTGCGTGCGAGGGAGTTGTTGAGGTGTGACAGATATGTTGAAGGTATCAGAGGGAGGGAGGGTGGGTGAGGCGGGGAAGTGCGGCAAGGTAGGCGGTATGTGCCGGGCGTGCGTGCAAGCGAGTTGCTGAGGTGTAGTAGATATGTGGAAGGGATCGAGGTATTGCGCAAATTCAATGTGTCATTGAAAAGTCCGCCAAAATCAGCGCTGTAGTCTTCTGATTTCGCAAAACCTTTGCTGCCGTGTTATGGACTGTGATGTACGAAATCTGGTTGGAAATAATCTTTTGAGTAGCTGCACAGATATTTTATTGTCATCTCGATATGCCTTGGTCAGTTCTATTTTTGGCCCTGTTGTTTCGCAATTATCACAATATTTGTTCAGCAATCGACAATATGCATGGGAGCTCTATTAAAGCGCTTTGTTTGAACACACACCTCTGCTGCTTTCTTCTGGACAGAATTGCGGGATCATCTTCCGGAAATGGCTGCTGAGGAGTGTCATTATTCTTGGTCCAATCCTTCCCTACATTTTTATCCTCTTCATCACCGCATGGAGTGAAGTCCACATACTCTACTACCTATTTTTACATGCTGAAAGTAGTCATTATCCGAGTCATCAGCAGGGTCACCATAATCTGAGCACACTTAATCGAGGTCAGCTCCTTCTGCTCCGTCTTTTCGTCATTCTCCTCAGTCTCAATAGCATCACTACTCCCACTCCCTCCTTCCGCACGCTGTATATCAGAAGGTTTTGTTGTGGTCATCATCTGTTCCGGTTTGTTGCTCATCGTGGGAATTGCCTAAGATAAACAGAGATTCTAGAGTATGCGGCGCGTTGCAACTGGATGGCTCATTTTACTCGTTGAATGATTTTTGAAATCTGGTTTCTACACCCTTTTCTTCTTGGCACCCTGCTGTGGCCCGTTCCTCTTTTTCTTTCTGCACCTTCATTTCGTGATCACTGATGTATGGATCCTTTGCTGTAGCGTAACGAGTAAGGATGACCGTGGTATTTGAGACTCGTCTGATCGACCATAATAGGATTGACTCCGCATGATATTTTCGTCTGCTTCTTCTACATTGCCTTGTTCTATAGCACGAGAAATAATACTCATGCAAATCTGGGATCCACGCTTTCGCTTCTCATCAACGCGGTCTGGGTTGTACAACAAGCGCCACCCTGCGACAACTCCTTTTTATGGCTTTGACCGATGGCCCGACGCAGAAGATACTCACCAACGGGGCTATGTCAATCTAAACTGTAGGCAGGTGACAAAGGGCTAGAGCAGTTGCTTGTGGAATGAAAGACATTTTGGCGTACAGATCGTTAGGAAAGAATAGAGGGCGAATTTGAGTAGGAAGGGGCGATAAAGGCACTTTGGGATTTATTGCAAGGTCGATTTGAGCTTTTTTCGAAAAGGTTAAGGGCAACTATAACCTCATTGGAATTTTACAGTCAGGCGACGATGAAAAAGTGACATCAATTCGGCCCTCTCTTTTTGAATTTATTGAAAACTGCCCAACTAGATCGTGATATTTGTCGCATAGCCCCCAATACTTTAGAAACCCCGAAAACTACCCGTATATGTTAATAAAAGCACTTTATCGCCCCTAACACCGAAATGAACCATACGTTTTTCCCATTGTCCCTCCCGTGCACTACCCAGATTTTCTATAGACATCACTTTTTGACCAATCACGTGAATCGGCATCCTCTAAAACTTAGGTCTATAGGAAATAGGGAGTTTACGCACGCGACATGAGAAATGCCGTGTGGAGAAAATCATGTAAAAGTGGCAACCTGTATTACGCAGTGCAAAATTCTGGACGCAACGCGTGACAAACAATGCAGTTAGTGAAGCGACGCGCGCATCTAGGGAGTCCACGAATCGCGGGGAGAGACAGCGCAAAATATCAGCGCCTACTTTTCATCTCTGCCTCAACCACTTCCATTCACCACTCTTACCCTCCTAAATCTATCCCCTCCCACTGTAGCACCGTCATGGGAGGACCATATTTCCGCCCGCCTTGTTTCCACAGCAACTTCACCACCGGCGTCGCATACGCCTTTTCCTGGTATCCCTTTCCCTCCGCCCCTCTCTCATCTCCCCTCCCTCCCTCCTAGCGAACAAGCCCACCTCTCCGATGGCGCCCGCCTGAGGCATACCACCAACAAGCTAGGCCGTCGCTCGTGCTTTTCGAACGAGGTCTACTTGTTGCTTATTAGAGAGATCGCAGATGCTAAGGCGCACATCGCCCTCAACGGCAAATTAGGGATCCCTTCGAAATCGCCTCGTCGAAGGCGAATGCGACGAAACGACTCCGCTATGTGGGGACATGGAAGGCCGTTTAGGATCGATACAAAGGCCT
>NW_005178881.1:55203-108523 GCF_000350225.1 Chondrus crispus
GAGTGGTGTTGGGGGAAGTAGGAGAGGCCGAAGAGTTATTGAGTGTCATGAGGGAGGCTCGCGTGGACTATGAGGGGCAACGCAACGCCAAACAGAAGAGTACTACGGACGATGAAGACCGGAAGGAGCGGCTCGGAGCCATCATTAGGCAGCGTGCCACTGAGCCAGCCCGACGGCGCACAGGGGAAGTAGTAGTATTGGTGCAACGGTCAGGGGTGAGGATGGCAATACCGAATGCGAGGGGGAGGATAGCAGCATGGCCGGGACGGAGCGAGGCATTGCGAAAACGCGCAAGAGAGCATGGGCAAAGTTCAGCTCAATCGAGGATGAAACGGCGTCGTTCGTCGCCGCCTTAGAGAATGGAGACTAGAGGCGGAGTGAGATCGACAAGATGAGGCTTCACTTAGACCGGGACCGGTTCGAAGCGTAAGAAGCCAATCGCGAGCGTGAGAGAGAGGAGTTGAAGAAGGACATAGAGGCGGCGACGGGAATGGATATTGAATAGTTTCGAGTCTTGATCGACATGCTAAATAATTCTAGAGGCCCGGGAAGTAGAACCGAAGCCCGGCACGGTAGACCTCTGTAGTACTTGATGGCCATCAGCCCTCAAGTGAACCGGGTTTCGTGGATCCGCAAAAAGTCCTCCGATTCGCTCCAGCTCGCATTTTTCTACGTTCTTCGCGCGCCTCTGCTCGCCACGAACATTTTGTCCCTGGCTGGTGCCGCTGCCCCACAACCAGGAGGGGAGGTTCAAGCTCGGGGCGCGGGCCGTACAAGCGCGGCAGCGCAAAGATGACGATGGCGCTCAAGTCTGACCTAGTCGCGCTGCAGTCGAACGCACGCAGAGTTCTCGCCACGTCCATACACCTAGCTCACGTCTAAATTTGTTTTATCCTCGAGATGGCATGTATTCCTGCAGAGAAGGGGGCGAACACATAAAGTACTTTCGTACTTGGTTTCCATATATGAAAGAACAGAAGTTATTTAAAAGCATGCATGTAATATGAACCTACCGACAGGATCATGGAGAACGCGAAGTTTGCGGTCATATTCCATTATACTCCAGTGCATCTTTAGCTCCTTGAAAAGCCATTCAACAACTATCCTTCCTGTAGCCATCGCCAGGTTGAACGCGCTCTCATCATCAGCAATCTTGGCATCTTGTTAAGGTACCTGTAGGTATAAACGAATGCGTATCCGCTATCTCCATGCAGGAAATACTGCTTCCTGTTGATTAATAGGTAGGTGGCGAACTGGGAATCCAGTTCGAAGCGCGTATACAGCGTCCAATCAAGCCTCGGGGCATCCACTTGTCTGTATCCGTTAAACAGATTTCCATCTAGACAAATTAAAGCTTGATACTTGAGAGCATGGAATCGTTTGTGCCCGTTATAAACTACCTTTCGCAGTGCGTTATTACTTGGACTGGCGCTATATAGATCAGTTCCATCAATGAAACATATAGAGTTATTGAGAGCCTGGGTCTTATCGGAGACTAATTTGCGTACTGCTCGGCACGGGCAGAAATAAATGGTGCATGCAGAGTATTCGCGATGAGATACACATAATTTCAGTGAAGTCATGAATGGCCTCCCAGAACAGCTCAAAGAACAGAGATCTATGCTTTCGAAGGAATGATTCGCCGTCTGTCCATCCGTATGGCGTGGTTAGTCGGCTAAGGACAACAGAAGTAGTAAGTAGCCGTATAGCATTGTATCTATTCCGCTTGGTGATGAGGGGTCCGTCTTTGTCGCAGCAAATGGGAAGATTTTCAGAAGGTCTGTCATGAGAAAACCGAAGTGCGAAAAGACACGTGTGGTCACTGTGGTTGGTTAGTACATTCTCGAAGGTGGTCGTCGCAATGATATTGATGCGTCCCAGAAAGCCAGAGAATTTCTTATAGTGGCTGCCGTAGTTGGCGAACGCTCTTCTAAGATGTGCGTGCTCTACGAAGAGCCCTTTACTTTGCTGGCGGATGAGGGCGTAGGGTGTGAAGCGCCACGTTCGCGCCCCAATTCTGGTGACGGCCTTAGTGTTGGTAGTGAGTGTTGCCTTGCTCATGCTGCAGGACGAGAAGTGAGGGACGAGGTCGGGGAAGGGTGACGGGTACTTCTCATTTTCATAGTACTGCGTAAACTCATTCCTGCAATTGGCTTTTCAGAATTCTGCAATAGCGGGCTCTCCTGATCTACCCAGAGTAATTCCTGAAGTTTCCCAGAATTCTAGCTATGTGTAATATCTATGATGAATATCTGTGCAGATCGCTTTAGTGATATCCCCAGTGTAGTCTCTACTCTACTGTGTGCCTCTTTTGAGGCGCATGCCTCAAACGAGGCGCAACTTCAGGACCCCTGCAGACCCAAAACCGCTGGGTTAACCTAACATCATTTTCAGATCCCACGGGCCTCAAATCTGTGTGATACAGATATGCGTCGTTAACTTCACGGCTTACAGTCATGTAACGGTGACCGCGACCGCCACTATCGTCTCGTGCGTGCTTCTGAGAATCTTTATGGCGCCCCCAGTCCACCGTGGTAAGGCGGCCGGCGCGCGAGCGCACGCGAAAGCGCGCCATGTCACGATCAACGACGAGTGTGCGCAACAATATGGCTCCAATAAGAAGAGGAAACTAGTGAGCGGAGTGCTAGAATTGACTCAGAGCGATAGCTTGGATCCGCGCACCAGGTGTAATGTCACGGCGGGCCACGAGTTTAGTGGTGCAGATATCAAGCGGAAGTAGCCCAGCATACGATCAGTCAAGAGCACAGAACCCCGAGATCCTCCTGTGACCAACACCGCCAACGCTGGCCCTCGCTTGCTGCTCCCGCAGGAGAAATTGTCAAAGAAGAAGAGGACCACCATCGTATTGGAAAGCCTGCTTACAGCATACCTCCTGCCTCATCTTCGGATCAAACGGCCGGCGCAGCGGCCCCAGCGTTTGAGGAGATACTTCGACATCCATAGCAACTTCGCCAGTCGTTGCGGACGGCACAACGTGGTTCGCCAGAGTGCCGCCGTGAGGCCAGGTGTGAACGTGACGTCACGAAGATCTAACGCAGGTTCGGACGTGTAGCGTGAACGGGGAACCACCCGGTGATGATAGTCAATGGGTCCAGGCGCGGTGTGTGCAGTTGAGTTCGGGTAGAAGCGTCGGCCATAAAACGGGGAGAGAGAACAAAACGTACAAGCCACGAAGCGGCAAAAGAGCTAATGTAGGCGCCGTAGGGGCGCGTGGCAGCGTAGTAGGTCCCGAGCGAGGGAGGTAGTTGGTAGCAGCGCGCGGTGAGAGCAGTTGGGTCTCCGGGTGGTAGATAGCTCTGTTAGTGTGGACGTACCCGTACCGAGTCGAGGCTACTCCCTAGAATCCAGAAACCAAGGTTCAAGACGTCCGGATTTGTGCCTCTTTTCTTTCGGTATCGATTCCACTAATTAGTCCCCGTCGCCGTAATGACAAAAGCTAAATTATAGCAATAACTTGGATAGAACGGGGGTGGCCCCGATGAAACCAGGTAGGGCCCTACTGGCCCCACCTGGAAATAGTGACACGTGGCCACGTATAACGCTCGTCGGTTGGACGGGATGTGACACGTGTGACCCTCGTGCAAAAACCGGAGGCCCGCGCGATTTGGCGGGGTAGGAACAGCAGTCCCCAGAATTGTGTGCTGTGCACTTCAGTCGGCGACGATAAGAGAGATACCGGTCACTCTGTTCACTACTAGCCCTGGAGAATTATTTTGGCTTTAGTGAGTCGTTCTGGCCCGGGAGCGATGTATGCGGGTACACACCGATGGACTTCTTTCTCACGCTCTTCCCACGAAGCAACTCCGTGCTATGGTGACTCTAACGAACGAGAGACTACTGAAGAGTAATATGTTGTCAATTGCGGAAGGTGAACTGCTGAGATTCTTTGTCATCATGATACTCTGCACTCGGAACGAATTTGGAAACAGAGATCATCAGCGCTTTGAGATCTTCGAACGCTTGAAGTTGAGCCGCGGTCGGGTTAGCGTAGTCCGGATCCGCGTCTTTTCGCGTCGTATCGGTGAGGGGACGCGCAATTTTCGCGAATCACTTGACAAAGCGGCGGTAGACATTACACGCCCCAAGGAATGACCAGACCTGTGTCAACGTCCTCGGGAATTTAAATGTCTTGAACGCGCCAGCCGCCGCTTCTGCCACGCTCAACTTCCCTGGGGATATCACGTGTCCCAGGTAGTGTACACGTGGCTGAAAGAAGCTACATTTCTTCAACTTGAGAGAAATGCCGGCACTTCCCAATAGCCTCAAGGCCGCGTCCAATATCTATAGCGTGTTGCGCATGTGTGTCAGGAGACCATGACGTCGTCGAGATGCACTAGGGAAAGCTGCCATCGTACGCGAGAGAGAATCATGTCAAGCGCGTGTTAAAATGTATCTGGAGCTCGGCGTAGCCCGAAGGGCATTCGTATATGTCGGAAGGTCCCTATATGCGTTGTAAAGGTAGTCTTGTCGCGGTCCTCCGGCGCGACCGGAATCTGCCAATATCCCGAGTTACAGTCCAGCGTAGTGAACACAGCCGCGTCCCCCAATGAATCAATCCAGTCGTCCATATGCGGAAGTGGATACGAATGCACCAGCGTCTTCGCGTTCAACCGACGGTAGACAACACAGAAACGTAGACTACCGTCCCTTGTCCGGACAAGGACGACCGGGGACGCTCACTCGGTACTCGCGGGTTCTATTACCCCCGCGTTCAACATCTTCACTTCTTTTGCGATCATTTTGCGCATCGCGGGCCCTTTGCGGTAGGGCAAAGCGCGTATCAGTTTCGTGCCAGGCTCAAGTGGGATGCATTGTTCCGTCGCTCGGATCATTCGGAGCGCACCGCTCCACAAACTTGAGTGTTCGCGTAGCATCTCAAGCACCTGTACGCGTAATATTCGGCCTTGACGTGCGACAAATCAATTTCCTTTTCCCAATCTTCCGCGTTCGACTTGGGATCCTTATCTTGTACGCATCTGGTGTCCTCTGCGTAATTTGGGCACCATGCATGGCCCTCATATGCGTTTTTGTTGGCGTTCGTCTCGTCGGTGGAGTTAGGCCGTCCCGCTCCTACTTCTCGTTCTTGACCGTCTAAGTTGTTAAGATTTAGCGCCTGCGCGGTCACCTCTGCCACCTCACGCTCTGGCGTCAGGATGGCGAGGAGGTTTCGTTTCGCGTACCAAACGACTGTATGTTTCGGCAGCCGCCGTACCTGACGCGAAAAATTAGCGACAATAACTTCGAAGACCTGGTTCAGTGGCCCTTCTGCGACACCATTTGTCAGCTCTACCCCATGGCAGCGCTGAAGCGACGGTTTGGGCTCCAAAAATACCACGCTGCTCCCCGCCGTCGCACTGAATGGTGAAATCGTATTCAGCCAGACGTAGCCGCCACCGAGTGAGTCTTCCGGAACTCTCGGTGAGGGACATGACCCATCGGAGGGCGTCATGGTCCGTCCGTACGGTGAACTTCGTGCCTTCTACGTACGGCCGTAGTGTGCGGACGGCCCACACTACGCCGAAGCACTCGCGTTCGGTAGCGCTGTAGTTGCGCTCACTATCGGACAGTGAGTACGACCAATACCCCACGGGTCGCCAGTCGTTCGGCTCTTCGTGCTCCTGAAGTAAGGTGCAGCCGAGTTGGTAGGCACTCGCGTCGGTGTCTATCATGTACGGACGACCGTGCCGGGGCAAGGCGAGGATCGGCGGAGCGATCAGGCACTTCTTAAGTTTCTCGAACGCCTGAAGTTGCAGCTCCGTGGGGTTATAGAAATCGGGATCCGAATCCTTGCGCGTCATGTCGGTCAGAGGACGCGCAATCTTAGCGAACCCCTTAACGAATCGGCGGTATACGTTACACGCCCCGAGGAACGAGCGCACTTGCGTCAACGTCCTCGGGAACGTGAACGTCTTGAAAGCGTCGGCCGCCGTATCGGCCACGCTCAACTTGCCTGGGGAGATGACGTGCCCCAGGTAGTGCACCTTCGGTCGGAAGAAGCTGCACTTCTTGAGCTTAAGGGAGATACCGGAAGTCCGCAGTAAGCTCAAGACGGTATCGAGATGCCTCGCGTGTTCTCCGTGCGTACGGGAGAACACGATCACGTCGTCGAGATAGACGAGGCATATTTGCCAGCGGACTTCGGAGAGTATTATGTCGAGGGCACGTTGGAAGGGGACCGGTTCCCCTTTGAGTCCAAACGGCATGCGCAAGTGGCGAAACGTGCCCATGTGCGTCGTAAACGTGGTCTTATCCCGGTCTTCCGGAGCGACCGGGATCTGCCAATAACCGGAATTGCAGTCCAACGTGGTGAAGACGGCTGCATCTCCTAACGAGTCGATGCAGTCGTCCATCCGTGGCAGCGGATACGAATCCGCTGTGGTCTTCGCGTTGAGACGCCGGTAGTCCACGCAGAACCGAAGAGAGCCGTCTTTCTCCGGTACGAGCACCACCGGGGACGCCCACTCGGTGCTCGCGGGTTCGATAACCCCTGCGTTCAACATCTTGTTGACCTCCTTCGCGACCATTTCGCGCATGGCCGGGCCCTTCCGATAGGGCATAGAACGAATCGGTTTCGTTCCCGGTTCGAGGGGAATGCGGTGCTCCGTGGCTTGGATCGTTCCAAGCGCACCGCTCCACAGACTCGAGTGCTTACGGAGCATCTCGAGTACGTGGCCACGGAGCTTGTCGTCGTCGATGTATGACAGGTCGATCTCTTTTTCCCAATCCATCGGTGGATTTTCGGGATCCTTTTGCTGGTGGAGTACAGTACTCCTTGCCGTCGGTTGGCATAAAGGTGACAGTTCGTCCGGGTCGACCCCCCTGCCCCCGGCGATGGTCTTATCGTCGGAGTTGGATCGGCCAACTCCTACCCCACCGACTTGATCGGTCAAGTCGGTCAGGTGTAGCGCGTGCGCGATCCCCTCGGGGACCTTACGTTCGGGAGTGAGGATCGCGAGGGGGTTGCCCTTCGCGTGTCCCACGACGGTGTGCTTCGGAAGCCTCTTTTCTCGTCGTGAGAAATTTGCGACGATGACGTCGAAGGTCTGATTCGGTAGGACCTCCGCGACGCCATTCGTCAGCCTCACTCCATGTCGGTGTTGGAGTGAGGGCTTGGGTTCCAGGAACACGAGGCCCCTCCCTGCGGTTGTCACACGCACGCGGGCTTGTGACATCGCGGGGATGGTAACCCAGCGGGCGATTCGGATCGCCTGCCGGGCCTCCTTGCGTACGTCCGGCCGACCCGTGTGTCGTCCGTGTCGCCTGGTAGGGGGCGTCGACTCCCCCTTTCCGTCGACGATGGCGACGGAACCGCCTTGGCGTAGCTCCATTCGTTGAGCTTCGATGTCGATACATCGCACGTGCGTATCGATGAAGGACGTGCCGAGGAGGACCGGCACGGCGAGCTGGTCCGCGACTACGAACGGATTTCGGAACACCGTGTTCCTCAACCGCAAGGCCAGGCGGACGACGGCCGAAAGCTTGAGGGGGTTGCTGTTCGCGCCTGCCAGTCGTGGCAGAGGTGCGTCGTGCACGACGTAACGCGTCCAATCGGGGGGAAGGTCGGCCTTCCTCACTAGATTATACCCCGAGCACGTATCAACGGCGATCGTGCAGGGTTTAAATGCATTTCCCTCTGTGGCTATCGAGCCGAGGACGTTGCAGATCTTCGACGTCATAAGGCAAATGACGCCGTCGACAACCTTCGGGGCGACCTTATCGGTGAGGTCGTTCCGCCGGGGCCTTCGATTTCGGTGCTGGCCCCGCTTGCGTTTTCTTTTCCCCCTTCCTTGGGGCGTCCGTGGATCAGTGACGCCCCAAGAATTACTCGAGTCCGTACGACACAGACCTTTCTCCGGCGACCTTGGGCTCGCGGGAGTCAGGGGGTCAATCGAATCTTTTCGGTCGTTGTTGCCCCCGTCGCGGTCGTTACGCCTCACCGGGACGTCGGCTGTCCCCGTGTCTTGTTCTCCTAACGTCGGGCCTTCAGAGGCTTCGACGTGCGCTCCCTCTGGTATTGGCATTACAGGAGCTCCCGTGCTCGCCTCCGGTAGTGAGGGATGTATTATCGGACAATACCCCCCGTGTCCTTGGCGAGCACGCAGGGTCGGGTCTAGTTCGTGGGGAAAAGACGGCTCACGCGACCGCGTGTACGTAACCGTCTTTACCCTTTTTCCGAACTACCTGTGCTATCGGAGCTAACCTCCTGGCTATCGACGGCCAGGCCTTCTTCGGGTAGCCGTCCGCGTGGGTCGGGACGATTCCCCCACTGCGGCTCAGCGGCCCTGGCGAAGTATTCGGGTACTTCCGGGCCTTGACCTGCGGCGTCCGGTCGTCGCAGGATATGGGGGACGAAGCGAGTCGGCTCGCCTTCGTGACCCTCCGTGGGTAGAGGGTACGGATCCTCTACCCAGTCTTGCAGGTACATTATCGCATTTTGTACCTGTTGGGGTAACCGAGAACGGTCTCGGTCCCCTCTTTCTCCTTGACGGGGGTACCTTGTGTCCGCCTGCCGGTAGGCGGGTCGATCCCGATGATCGACTTCGTTACGACGGTACCTGCCTCCACGGGGGGCGAAGCGTGCGCCCCCACCCGATCGGTTCGGGAAACCTTGACGCCGGGGACGGCCCTCGCCCGCCGCTTGCCGGAGGAGATTACGCGCACCGGGGCATGTCTCCATCTGGTAGCGGTAGTTCCTGTACGCCGTGAACATTCGTTGCTCCGGCGACAGGAAAGGGCACGCGTACATGGCATGCCCGTACGTACGGCATAGCCAGCACACGTACGCGCTGCCGTCCGTTGAGGCGAAGGTCGCCGCGTGCCGCGCCTCCTCATCGGTGAGGAGGGGCACGCGAGGCGCTCCGCCTCCTGCATCTCCGTTTGATATGTCGAGCTCTGCGACCCGGGGGTCCGTACCCCTTGCCACTCTTGGAGTGGCCGCGAACGCGGTCGCGTAACTCGATTTCGTTCCGGTCGACATCGGTGAGGGGGTTCGTGCCCCCACGGGCCCTGCTCCTTGCGTAATGAGGACAGGGTCGGCCTGCCACTCATCCTCCCCGATATGGAGGGTCGAGGCGGGCGAACTTGTCGCGGCGGACTTCGTAGTCCTGCCAGCCCTCCCTGCCGGTTTCGAATCCGGCAGAGGTAAACCGCGCCGAGCGCGGTACATTGTACCTTCCGCCGTGGCGATACGGCGGATGGTCGGAAGATCGGTCTTCTGACTGCCTGGCAGCCTTTGCACAGTTTCGGATACTACCGCACAGGTTGCCGGTGCAAGTCCCCGCACGAAGTAGTGCGCGAGGGACTGTTCGGAAAACACTGCCGTGCATCGGAACGCCGCAGTCTCGAGTCGGTCAGCAAACGTGCTTTCCGTCTCATGCGATTGCTGTCGCGCCGTAGCGACAGCGTCGTACGCTTCACCTAACACGTCGTCCGTGGGGTAGCGTTTTAAGAATTGATTCACGAGCCCCGGCCAGCTCACGTCGTCATGGAGCTGGCCGGCGCGGAGGCCACGCATCGTATAACTCGTATACAGGCGCTCCGCGTCGCGCTCGAGGAGGTGAGCGAGGACTCGTACCGCAACAACTTCGGTGAGGTGTTGCGAGTTGAAGGTGATTCGGATATCCTTCAAAAACGGCAGCAGCTGGATCGGGTCAGTACCGTCGAAGCTGCGCATCGTGGGACGGATCCTACGACAGCGTTGGACGTACTTCGCGATCCGTCCCGCGTCACCGGAGGTAACGAGCCTCGAGGTGTTATCCAAGCGGTACATACGATAGTCAGCAACGGCGCTGAACTCTTGGATCATCGTATGTACCGGCTCGAGCCCGGGTTCAGCGAGACCCAGCGTGCCGAAGGAGGCAACCGGTAGCGTACGGACGTCTACCGGACCTGGATGCTCGGCGTAACTCGCCGGCGGGTAGCCGCCCCAGCGGGGATCGACGAAGAACATCGGTTCTCCGGATCCGCGGGCGGCTCTTCCACGGTCCTGTTCGTCCGCGTACGATACGCGGTCCACTTGCCGCCTACTTCCGGCGATAGGCGACAAGGCTTGGGTCTCAGACGCGAAGTTCGCGTCTATCGGAGGACGGCTTCCTTCTGCAGTCCGACTGGTAGCGGCACCAGTCGGACGCCAACCTTCGGGGGCGGCGGCGCTCGGAGGTACGGTACCACCGGGCCCTCTCGAGGGGGCACCGGGTAGCCTTTCGGCCATGGTACGTTCCATGTCACGAGCACGCCGACGAGTGGCGTCGAGCTCAGCGGAGAGGTGCGCGAACGCCCCCAATTGCTCTGCGGACGGAGAGGTTCGGTCCTCGGGTCGTCTCACCGAGGTCGGCCTCTCAGGGCGACCTTGCCCGGACGGTCCGGGCGAGGCAAAACGGGAGTCTTCGACGAGCACTATCCGCGAGTGTAACTCGTCGATCAGTGCTCGGAGATTCTCTAAGGACTGCGTCACTCTATCGAACCTCCCTTCACGCAGGGAGCGGAGTTCGGCCATACATCGAGTGTATACATGGTCCGATACATCGATCCGAAGGGAAGTACGGACTTCCTCGATGTATTCGGGTATGCGTTCGAACATCGCCGCCGCTCTTTCCTCGGAGGATCCGAGCGACGGTTCGAGGTCACGAGGACCTGCGTCGCCGTCGCCCGACGGGGCGGATGGGGATCGCACAGCGGCCGGACTCATATCCGCCGCTTCGGAGCGGATCGAGGGCTCAAACTCTTGGCTCATCTCTACGCGATCGGCTCGCGGAGGGAAGCGGAAGTCTTCTCGGAGATCTGACTCCAGGGTCTTTTAGGTCGGGAGACCACTGCAGCATAAACACCCCCAGCGATAGGGGTGTATGCACAGTTCGACCGAGACCCTTGTCGATCGGGAAGACGGGGGTGAATCGGGACACCAGCTAACGGCACCGGGCAGCGGGCCCGGGTAGCGTGGTAGAGCGGGAACGGGGAGGACGCCGGTACTCGCGAGCGGTTCGACGCCTCGACGCCCCGGCGCGGTACTGGGTAACGATCCAGTACCGACGGGCGGAGGCGGAGGCGAGTCGTGGGCGTACCGCGCGCGTCCTCAACCAGCGCTCGGTGCCGCTTCTAAGGTAATTAGCGAGCGTTACCTTAGAATAAGCGAGAAGTCGGACCTTGACGGTCGGTGGGTGACAAGTCCGTGCTTGTCCTCCTCCACCGCCGCCGGTCCGCTCCATATTTAATATACAAAACAACCTATTACACTACAGTACCGAAGTACTGTAGTGGTCTACTGTAGCACGGATCGGACCGTACTGTAATACTGTCAGCCATCGTGGCTGACAGTACACGTGTATGCGCGCGCTTCCGTCCCGCGCGGTACACGTGTGCACGTGTGCGCGCGTGCGCCCTGTACCCGAGGGGTACACGTGGCCACGCGCGGTAGTACTGTATAGCCCGAGGCTCTACAGTATTGGATCCGTTGTTGATCTAATCTAAAAAGCCCCAGGGGGGGTTATACTACACGTATGTAAAATTGTATTATACGACAGGGAGTGGAGGATAGTCGGTGGCAGCATCAAGCGGAGAAAAAGTAACATACGGCAGTCGCCGCGCTTGGTGGTGGCGTGGCGGATATCCGGAGCGTGGACAGTTGGTGTGTAAAGATCGTAGGTTTGAGGCGTTTTGTGAGACTGTCGGCGGATTTGTCTCGGGCTGGGATATTCCGAGGAGTGATACGTTTTCGGAGGACTCGCTCATTGACGTAGTGGTATTTGACATCTATGTGCTTTGATTTGGGGGTTGGATGTTAGGATATGGCAGTAGTGATTGTACCGGTGTTGTCGATTTGAAGGGATGTTAAGATGGAGAGGCCGATGTCACGGAAGTCATGACGGAGGTTTCGCAGGAAGTTAATGTGTTGTGTTTCGTGTAAGGCGGATATGTACTCTGTCACCTACGCGGATAAGGCTACGAATTTTTGGCGCTTCGATTTCCAGGCTATAGGTCCGTGTCGCTAGAATGAGACAAAACCAGATTTTGATCAGCGTGTGTCGAGGCATGACGCATAGTCCGAGTCAGAGTCTGACAGGAGGGATAGGGGTGGCATGGGGTTTTTGTATGTGATGCCATTGGTGGGGGTGTGACGGAGGTTGCGGAAGACCCGCCGGGCGGCATTCCAGTGACGTTGGCTTGTATCATGGGAGTACCAACCGAGAAGACCTGTGATGAACGTGCGGTCGGGACGAGTACTGTACGCGGGGTATCGGAGGCAACCGCTGGCTGTTGAGCAGGGAGTGGAGGTGGATAATTTAGCCTCGTCCAGCTGTCTGTACAACCGCGCGAAGGCGACGGCGCCACCGTTGCGGCCCCGGCGTATAATACGTTGGGCTGTAAGCGCGAGCAGAACCGTAAGGAGTTATATTTACAGCTAACAGCCGGTGCGGAGTACAGTAGTACCCCGCCGGCTACACGTGCAAGATCTGAATGGTAGGTAATTAGCAATTAGTAGTTAATGGCACAGATTAGCCATTTTAGTACAGTAGCTAGTATACATTTAGAAACAGCTACTGTAGCGGGACAAGTGTCCTGGCGTTCCACTTGGGGGTTAAGACCGGGGGCACCTGCCCCGTTCCAGTAAACGGGAGGCAGACTCGCCTCCCTTCCCTTTACGGCTAATTGCTATCCCGTTCCGGTTTCCCTTTTATTCGCAGGCTTCTAACCCGTGACCGGCCGTCCGGATCTAACACCATCTACCGGCTGCGCGTCACCGCCCACGTGAGCCTTCCCTCTTTTCGAGTCCTTCCGTACGGTTTGCGTTCGCGCGTGGGTTACCCAGCGGCGCGCGCTCCCTTTCCTCTAACCCCCCTCGTTTCCGAGTGGTCGGGACGAAGGTAGTTATACCACATTTTGGTACTCTTTTGGAGGGGAATAACTACAGAGGTTGAGCCTGCACTGGATCTCCAGCGCGAGCAATTACCGAACGGATTGAAAGAGGTCGAAAATCACCGCGTCGATCGCCAGAGATCATCGACGATGAACCGTGCGGATTCCGCCGGAGAAGACACCGCTTCCGGGCGAGCAAGTACCCGCAGTGGCAGACGCGCACAGCGCCCCCGGATCGACAACCCGGAAGCCCTGCTGCGCCCACCGTCTATCAGGGGCCAGAAGACCCCTTCCGCTTCGGACGCCACCTCCGGGTTACCGGCTAGTGGGGGGAACCGCGTACAAGTACTGTACAACGCGTTACTCCCGCAACTACAAACCTGGATGGAGGATTTCCTCTCTAAGGAATTACCTCAGGTCGTCCAGGTTTGCCTCGACCGAACGGCACCAAGACTGGTGGTGGAGCATGCGGACACCGCGCTCCGCGCGTAGACGAGAAGATCACCCCCTCGTACGTAACGAGGTGGTAGCAGCGCTCGCTGCGGAGGAGGACGAATCTCCGACCGCACTGGCTCTAAAGAGAGCTATTAGCTCCGCCGTGGCCATCCATCTGGCCACAACATTTACCGAAACGGGAGGCGCGGTACCGCCGCTGGCGCCGCGCCGTGAAACCGTTCTGGACTCAAGCTTTAATATCGCTGATCCGATTGGCGTCGTACCCGGGATAGATATGTTGGACCCTCACCCGGAGGGCAGAGACATCTATCTCCCAACCGTTCACGGTGCTACAGGGAGGACCACAGAAAATGTCCTCCCCATACTCGCCGGTACGGGCGACCCCTGCGAGACAGACAACCGCCTGGGGCTCCCCGAGACAGAGAATCGGGACCCGTACCGGTTGAGCAGAAGACGTGCACCCGGCAAGCACAGGACCGAAGCGGAATACACCCGGTATTCCGACGCAGAAGACCCCCGTCACAGGACGGATGAAGACCGCGAGGGACGCCGCTGGCGATACCGCGATAACCGCGAGGCACGCCACGGGCGATACCGCGATGCCGGAGGGGGAGGATACCCCTCCGATGATGACCCATCCGGATCGGAAGACTCTCGTAGGCGGCGCCACAGGGCACGCCGCGATAGAAGCCGAGACCGTCACAGGCACGACCCGTCCGACTCGGAAGACTACCACACCGAATCGGATGATGAGAGTCGTCGCCGGAGCAGACACCGCCGGGCTGCCCCAAAGAGCGACGTACGACGGCCCACGGTAATCAGGCCGCTCAATGACCTGTTTACCAAGGCCGTCAACTACAAGACCTACCGCCTGGAACGGTGTAGCTCGCGCTACGTCTCTACAGTAGCGCGGCACATTAACCGTTACCGGAAAAAACTGGACGTGCAGATGAGGTCCCACACGTTCAGCGGTCAAGATCCTATTGCGGTATTGGGATTGCTCGCACGCCTCAAGATGGCGTGCGACCACAACGGGATTACAGAAGGAGCCGCCGTGTGGTGCTTCCAATTCTACCTGACCGGGCAGGCTCACGCCTTACTCCATTCCCGCCTCAATGGAAACACCATGGCGGTTGACGTAGAGCGGCGCGAGCTGCCCCGGACATACCCGCAGGTGGTCAACTTTCTGTTGCGCACCTACGCTACCGACGAGGTAATATCCGAAACGGTTGGGGATGTGACCTCCTTCCGTCAAAGTTCAAACATGACAGAGGAGGTCTACAGTAACCACCTCTGGGACAAGGCACTCCGCTGCAGTACGGTATTCTCCGACAGGCGGTTGAAGTCCCTGTGTAGTGCAATGTGCCTGTCAGGCCGGAACCAGAGTCCAACGGTCCAGCGACAACACAACCAACAAACAACAACCAACAAGAGTTGCCGACGGCACAGCCCTACGGAGTGTCCGATTCTCCCTTTCCCTTTAAGTGGGTTTGCGGCCCACAGTAGCTCAAGTCCCTGATAGAGGGGGGCAAAAGGAAGAGGCCCGCCCCGGGACGAATGGTGGTAGAGTCTTGTACAGGCAGCTGCTCGGCGAGTTCGGGGCGGTGGTTAGGAAGCCGGGCCCGATGGGTCGTAAATCCAATGCTCGCGGAGCGCCTGTTACACCTTATACCCTTGATAAGGTCTTCGGCGGGGGCGTCGCAACGCAGCCCGACGGGAATTAGCAAACACGTAGCAGCGCTACACCTCCGTACTGCCTGATGGCAAAGTACCGACACCGGAACGGTCGCAACCTGTATCCGATGGAACCAACACTGTCCTGTATACACAACAGGACCTTCGAGGGAATCGTCGTCGCAACAGCCTCCGTCGGTGGACGTAAAAAAGTAGCAGCGCTACACCCACGTGTCGCCCGATGGCCAAGACACCCACACCGGTCCGGTCGCAACCAATGCCGATGGCACCAACAACAAACAAAAGAACCAACACAAGAGCCCGATGACTCCAGTCGTCACAATGCGGATCGCAATCAGGCACTGTGGAACCAACACAAGATAAGGGAATAGAACTAGAGATAGAAATAGAAAAGGATAGGTGAAATAAAGGAAAAGGAAAGGGAATCCCCGAGCGCAAAGTATAACGTAATCTGTGGTAAAAGGGAGCGTCTTGGGAAAGACGGCCTTCGACCAAGGCGATATTCAACTCTGGAAACTCGGGTTACCTTTACTGACTTGGTCGTCAGAGGGCTAAGGTATATATCGGCCCGCCGGAGCCAGTACAGTAGCTCGCGGCGCTAGATCCTAGATCAATCTAGTGTCAGCGAAATTAATGCTAACTAATTAACTAAATAAAATAAAATAATTAAAAATCGAAACTGTGCAATTATTCACACGTGTGTCCCCCAACCCAGACTACTTTTCATATCCAAATATTTTCCTTTCTTTTCACCCCCCTTTTCAGGTGCGTATTGCACTACACCCTGTTCGTCGAGGGGTTACTGCCCGCCACGTGCGCGCAGGTTCCTAATTACCTCTACACGCACCCAGATGTGGACTACCAATTCGTCGCTCTCTATGCGCAAGCGATAGGGGAAACCAATCGGGATGCCCGTCGACAAGGGATGTCAGCCATGGCGCATCGAGGGCCGTCCGGAGCGGCAAGAAGATTTGACCGCACCGCAAGGACGAGGCCCGTGCTGTCGGTTGAGTCGACATCCGACATCCCGACGGCCGGGGGATTAGCTGAAGAAGCAATCCTGGCCGTGGCGGACCAAGCCGCCACGCCGACCTCCATGAGCTCGCCGCCGACGAGTTACTATCCCTCGCCGGCAGCCTCGACGGCGGGCGCCCCTGTTCCGCCTGCCAACTCTGGCGATGGGCGCACAGGACCGTACGGGAGGCAAGGACAGGATCCACGAGTCCGGTTCTCTGGCGGGAGGTTCCCCGGACCGCCACCGTGCCGGTCCTGCGTCGACACCACGCACCGACAAGAGGAGTGCCCCGTCGTTGCCGATGAGAGCCTGGGGGCCAAGCTTCTGGAGGCACGAGAGGCCAATTACCAGAAGCTACGCATCCGGCAGGGCCTCCGCGCGGGATCCCCGTTCAACCGCCAGGGGCCGTCTGCTTGCCGAAACCAGCGTCAAACGACCGGCGCGGGCGTTGACGTGGTCGAGGAACCGCACCCCGACCATGCCAAAGACCACATGGCGCAAGCCGCGGATGAAACCCGCGAGGACTTGCTGCTGACGGGGGAAGCCGGGGAGGACGCGTAGAGGCGACGACGTCTCTCCCCGTGCTCAGCCTCAGAAGCTTAGGCACCCCCGATCCGGCTGCGCCGGTGGAAGCGCAGCCGGGTAACCGAACGGAAGTCTAGGCCATCTGCTTCTTCAAGGAGCAGAATTACAAGATCTCCGCTACGGTTGGTCAGAAGCAGGCGTTGATGGTCGCCATCACGCCAGTGCTTGACTCAGGAGCCGGCCCGAACCTCATCCATTTACGGTGTATTGCCGAGTCGTTTCGACCATCGATAAATCCGGTTCGGAGCCCAGCGCTCATCGACGCGTCCAACCGCGCGATGAAGGCGATAGGAGAAATCCCCTTGCTCGTCCGAATCAGTGAGTTTGTGGCACGCGTCCCGTTCCTGGTAGTCACGAGCCTCGCCGTGGACTGTATCTTCGGTACGACCTTCCTGGATCGCCACGTCAAGGCGATCTTCCCACCGCAACGGAAGGTCGTGTTCCACGACGCGCCACCCGTGGCGTTGGTCAGAACAGCCCCTTCGAGGCACGACCGCAAGATGGCCTCGAGGAGCACCGCGAAACAACTACCACCGTCGGATAAACGGAGGCAAGTGGCATTGCCAGCCAACACACAGTCACGGAAGATCCGCCTCGTCAGAGGGGTGACAATTCCCCCGATGACGCAGGCCATGGTGAGGGTCGCCACGCCGGTAGGGGGGTTATGTATTTCGCAGAGCTCCCCAAAAATCGCGCACAAGAAGTTGACTCTCATGGCCCAGGGGGTCATGGACGTGGTCCCCGAAAACCCGTTCTCGGTAATGCTCAGCAATTTTGGGCACCGCTCGGTTCAAATCCCGAAGCATACCGTAGTCGGACTGGCTCTTCCGTCGCCCACTCACATCCTGACCCTTGGCGAATGGGCGGCGGAAGCGGCCGAAGCTAAGGAAGGGGGAGGGATATTTAATTCCAGCCCCTCAACCGCGAAGGATGGCCCCAAAGAAGCTGCCGACAACCGTACGGACAAGGGCGGGGCTGAACAAGCCACGCCGCCCAAGGCGCCCCTCGGGGCGGTTGTAGTGCACTGTATATTATAGCGGGACAGCTGTCCCTACCCCGCCAAAATCGCGCTGAACCGCCACAACATGTACCACGGGTACACGTGGACTCCTTTGCCTCCCTATCGGACCCCGACGGTGGACACGTGTAGTCCCTTCGCACCCCGCGGGCCTATAGGGGCTTTACTTGGTCCTCTCTGGGCTACCCCCGTTATATTCTAGGTATTCTACATTACAGTATAATTTAGCTTCGCCATTACGGCGACCGGGGACTGTATAGCCAACCTGATAATCAAAGTAAAGAGGCACGAAGCCTCGGGTTTTTTACATTGGTTCTGGATTGTAGGTTGTAGGCTCGACTCGGTACTGGCTCGCCCATACCGACCGAACCATCTACACCCCCTAGAATCCCAACTGCGTTCCCCGCGCGCGTCGACCCAACCGCGCGAGACTTACGTGACTACTGTGCGACTCGCTCCCTTAGCGCTGTTTTCTCTTAATTCTACCCCTTTTATTACTGACTATCGTGCTACTTTTCAACCGCGCGAGCCGCGCCCGGACCCCGGTTCCGGTCATCCACTGGGTGGTCTCCCGTTATCCCCTTACGCGTCCGACCGCGCGTCGCTCTGCCTACGGCCCGCCACACGTGGCTGTAGTGCACGACTGTAGTGCACTGTACTCGGTACCGGGACAGCTGTCCTAATCTCGCCAAAATCGCGCTCGCCACCACCACGTGTACCACGGGTACACGTGGACTCCTGTCTCTCTGCCGGACCATACCGGTGGACACGTGTGAGCCCTCTGCCACCTGTCGGGTCTATAAGGGCCGTTACTTGGTCCCCTCGGGGCTACACCCGTTATATTCTAGTTACTCTAATTTACAGTATAATTTAGCTTCGCCATGACGGCGACGGGGACTATATAGTCAACCCGATGATGATCAAAGTAAAGAGGCACGAAGCCTCGGGTCTTTTACCTTGGTTTCTGGATTCCAGGTTGTAGCCTCGACTCGGTACTGGCTCGCCCATACCGACCGAGCCATCTACACCCCTGGAATCCCAACTGCCTTCCCCGCGCGCGTCGACCCCAACCGCGCGAGCGCTACGTTAATTACTGTGCTGTCCGTTCTGTTAGTTCTGTTTTTCCTTTAATTCATCTTCTTTATTGCTGACTACGTTGCTACTTTCCTACCGCGCAAGCCGCGCCCGGATCCCGGTTCCGGTCATCCACCGGGTGGTCTCCCGAATTTCCTTACGCGTCCGAACGCGCGTCGCTCTGCCTACAGCCGCCACCCGTGGCTGTAGTGCACGACAGTTTGGTCTCCCGACCTAGAAACAGTCGATACTCTCGTGCATCCGAGTGTCCTCTTTCTTCCCTGATCTACTTTCCCTTTCTATCTCTCCTACCTACGCTTTTCCCTCACGCACCGATCGTTAGGTGTATTTGCCATGGTGTCCGGCTCCGAGTCGTCCCATGACACTCGTCCGAGAGACGTCCCAGCGCCCGTCGCGGCGTGGATCACGCGGAACCGCCGCGAAGGACTCCGTCAAGCCGAGAGGTTCTCTCTCAACTTAATCGAGGAAAAACCCAACTCGCACACCGCCAAGATACGCGAGATGTTGGACAGCCTTGTTGCTGGTAAGATCGCCGCTCACGCGGAGGTACAGTCCCAACAGGGACGTGATCGCCTCGCCGCACTAGAAGGCGTTCTAACTCGAGCGTGGCAGAAGGACATCGGGTCCACCGTCGACGAGACGCTCCTTCCCCTACGGGAGGAAGTAGATCGCCTGACGCAGGAAGTCAACGACCTCCGTCGGCGTAACCTCGCTTTGGAAACGGCGCAGACACGACCCGCCCCCGGTAGACCGGACGAGTCGACCGCGTCGAAGCCAAGACCCAACCCGCAGCTACATGCGTTACAACCGTTGGACGAAAATCTACTGTTCGCCGACGTCACGAAATCGGCTCTCACGGCCGCTGGGATCCCGTTCCCCGATCCCCTGACGATGGAAGGACACCGAGATCCTACCCCGGACCTAGCGGCCGCCCGAGGCCCGTCACCAAGATCGTCTCGCGACAAGAAGGTCAAGACCGAAGGCCACCGTCACAAGTCCGGCCACGGAAGCCGACCTGAACCGGAGGATTTCTCCGGTTACTCGGGCGGATTGCCGCCCTCAGCTTCAGAATCCGACTCCGATTCGGACTCCGAAGCCGAGGCATTCACGGTACCACAACCGACCTTCGGCCCTAAGGCGAAGGGTGTCACGGTGTGGAAACCGACCAACCACCGCTTCCGCGGCGCGTGTAATTATCGAGCTTACCGTCTCGTGAATACCGACCCCACGGTCGATGCAAAGGTGTACGCCACGACGCGTAAGCGCGTGCAATATCTCCTCGTCGTAATGGGAGAGTGCAAGTTTAACGGGTCCGACCCGATCAAAGTCATCAGCTTTTTGGCTAGATGTAAGGAGAATTTCGACAATGCAGAAATGTCGGAGGCAATGGCTCCAATGGCCTTGCCGCATCTTCTCAACCCGCCGGCGAAGGAGGCGTATGAATCCCATCGAGGATATTTCCGACGCAATCAAGGGATTGCGTCGTGGCCAGCAGCAGTGAACTGGTTGCTTCGTACGTATGCTACGAATATTCAGATCGAGCAAGCGCTCTCTGTGGTCCGGGATTTACGCCAAAAACCCGGCGAAGTGGAGACCGAGTATGCGACTCGTATGTTAACCGCCCTCGCCCGGTGTGGGGACATCCATTCCCCCTATGAACGCACTACCTTCTTCATAGAGGGCCTCCTTCCGGCGATCAAGCCGTTGGTGCTCCAAGCAAGGGAGAATCGCCCCCGATCCTCATTCGAGGACACGGTGGCCGAAGCCCGCGCTCAAGGGGCGGCCTACCGCGCGCAGACGGCTGGCGGGAGAAGACGCGTCGACTTCGCGAGACCCGCCGCCAAGCAAGTGTTGGCGATGGCAGACAGTATGCCCTCATTGGCAACCGCGGGTCTGACCCCAAGCTATCATACCGGCCTGGACGCCGAGAACTTCCTCGCCAATGACGAGCCATTCGCCGCCGCAGCTGGGTCACCCTCAATTCCCACCGAGGAATCCTCATTCAACGACAAGGATTCGTTGTTCTACGGAGAGCGGCGGCCGAACTACAAGGACCCACCCCGGCTTCCGAGACCCCGCGAGAAGTCTCCCGGTTGGGCCGGTCGAGAGGGAACCCGGGACATGAAGACACCTTCCCCGCAAATCATCTGCTACACCTGCTACAAAGTCGGGGATCATATTAACCCCGACTGTAGCATGAAGGTGCGCGATGTGTCGCTCGTCCCTCATAATTTTGAGAAGCTCACGGCGGCACAGAAGGCCCGTGTTCCGGCAGACGCGTACTTGCGCGCTGTAGCCCTCCTCAGTTTCGAGGCGAATCGGCTGATCGCACCCGTCTTGCCGTCGAAGTCTCCCTCCGCTTCGGAGAAGTCAAGCCCCCCGAGCGGCAAGACCGCACCTCCGAAAAACTAGGAGACCCACAGCTGAAAATCGCTAACATTCCATCGCGGGACACCGCGTCACCTCCGCCCCCGAAATCGGCGATCCGCGTCTTGGGGCGGAGACACGCTCGCCAAGCGAGCCCCTCCAACCACGATCCGACGGGCATGGGGACGCTCCGCCGACCGTGGCGTCTTAACAACGGGAGGCGCTCCCCCGATGACGAGGCCGTCGAGCCAATTTGTACACTGTCTCGACGTAATTACAAGGTCTACGCCGACCTTGGGCTCACCACCTCCATCATGGTGCGTCAACTCACCATCCTGGACACGGGTGCCGGCTCCAATTTTGTCCGCGCCGACACCCTGCCCAAGGGATGGGAGAGCTTAATCGAACCGGGGGAAGTCCCGACGATCGCGGACGCGAATGGGCGGCCGTTACGAACAAGCGGGTCCATCACCCTCCTTGTTCGACTAGCAACTCGCACCATGAAATGCAAGTTCGTCGTGTGCGAGCGCCTGGCAGCCCCTGTCATCCTGGGCTGTGACTTTAACGACAAGGTCGTCGAGGCCATCTATCCACGTCGGAAGGTGGTCGAGCTCGATGATGGGACGAAAGTCTCCATCGTCAGAAAACCGGCAACTCGTCGAGCCGAAGCACCTCCGCTCCCCTCGGAGCAGGAGTATGAAAACGACCCGGGTCGAGTTTCCCCCAAACTCAAGGTTTCTCGTCCGGTTACCATACCACCCGGGACGCAAGCCTGGGTGCATGTGACCAACGGTCGTACGGGTCTTTCCGTATTGGAACCCCAACCAGCAGTTATATGCGAAACACCGCGTCTCCCTGTCGAATGGGGTCGCGCACATCACCGCACTTCGAGAGCTCAAGGTCTTGGTAGCCAACTTCGCCTCAGCCCCCAAGCGCCTCTCGAAGAACCAGGTGCTGGGGTACGTTACCCCTCATCCGCGTGCCATGATACGCACCGCGATGCCTCTCGACGCCCTCCTAGCGGCGGAATTTACAGAAGGGGATAAGCCCCAATCTGAGAAGGGGGAGGAGCTCCCCCCGGCTTCGTCGAAGGAAGAACCCCCAGAATTTGATGCTGTCTCCGTCTAACATCTGCCGTCGCATGTCCGCACGCGAGTACGTGACATGCTTACGCCGTACTCCCGTATGTGGAGTGGCGATCTCGGGGAAGTCCGGGCTACGCAGCACCGGATCAAACTCAACCCCGGCTCGAAGTCGTTTCGATGTCAGCCATATCGGGCTGGACCTCGGTCTCGACAAGCCGAACAAGACGCCGTGGATGGGATGATCTCAAGCGGGGTCATCTCCCGATCACAATCAGAATGGGCATCCCTGGTGGTTCTCATTCCCAAACCGGATGGATCCCTCCGTTTCTGCGTCGATTACAGACGTTTGAACGCGATGACAGTACGGGACACTTACCCGATTCCTCGCATGGACGAGTGTCTGGACTCGCTCGGCGAAGCGAACGTGTTCACAACTCTAGATTGTAACTCGGGTTATTGGCAAATCCCCGTTGCGGAAGAAGACCGTCCGAAAACCACGTTCACGTGTCATGCCGGTACTTATCAATTTAACCGAATGCCGTTCGGGCTAATGAACGCGCCCGCCACGTTCCAACGGATGTTGGACATTCTCCTCTCTGGATACCGATGGAAGAGCTGCCTCATCTATCTAGATGACATTATCATATCTCGAAGGATTATGAAACTCATCTCAAGGATGTCAAGGTTATTCTCTCTGCGTTACAACAAGAGGGGTTATCACTGAAATTGAACAAGTGTAAATTCTTTCAGGACTCCGTGGAGTACCTGGGCCACATCATTCGACCCGGGGAACTTCATGTCCACCCGAAGAATGTCTCGGCCTTGGCCGAGGCCAAGCCGCCACGAACCCAGACCGAGCTCCGCTCGTTTCTGGGTATGTGTAACGTGTACCGACGTTTCGTCGATCACTTCGCCAAGATTGCGGCGCCGTTGACGTCCATGCTCAAGAAGGGAGAGCCCGATCGGCTCCCCGAACTGGACGAAGATCGCAGGTCTGCCTTCGAAGCTCTGAAGACTTGCCTGATTTCCCCGCCGATCTTGCGACTACCGCGGCTGGGGCTACCGTATTCCCTCGACACGGATGCATCCGACGCCCAACTCGGTTGCACGTTATTACAGCAACACGAGGATGGTAACAAATACCCTGTCGGGTTCTGGTCGCGAACGCTCTCGTCGGCGGAAAGGAATTACTCCACGACGGAGAAAGAATGTTTGGCCATCGTGTGGGCCATTCAGACGCTGCGTCCTTACTTGGAACGCTAGCGATTTACGGTCAACACCGACCATCTTTCCCTTCGCTGGTTAGTGAATTTCGCCGACGCAAGCGGGCGTTTAGCACGGTGGCGCTTGCGCCTAGCCGAGTTTGACTTCGACGTCACGCACGTGAAGGGCATCAAGAATTGTCTCGCCGACGCCCTCAGTCGAATACCGTCTACAGGGGGCACAACCGTCCCCATCGACGAAGAAATACCGTGCTTCTCCATGTTGGAGTTTCACAAAGACAAGCCGGAAGTGGAATCCGAGGAGTGGGACGACGACATTCACGACGGATGCTTCGCCCTCGCCCCCCCGGCTTCCAAGGCCGCAATTACACACGACCAGATTGTACTCGCTCAACACTCCGACCCGTTCTGTAAGGAGATCGCTTCCCATCTTAAGAAAGGGGAGGGTGTGGCCCAAATTCGCCTCTCCAAGTTCTTCATGAACAAGGAAGGGGTACTTTGTCGGAAAGCGCACCTTGACGGTGTTGAGCAAATCGTCGTACCAACCACTCTGCGCGAGCGAGTGTTGTATATGGCGCATTACCCCGCCGCCTCGGGACACCCCGGAGGCAGGCGTCTGTTCTACACATTAAGACAACGGTACTACTGGCCGAGTATGTCCGTCGACGCATACGCCACAGTGAGAAGGTGCTCCGACTGTGCGAAAGCGCGCATTAAATTGCGTAAGCACAAGGTGAAGTTGAAAACGTTCCCTCCGATGGGACCCTTGGAGTTTATCGCTATTCACATCCTAGGCGAACTACCCAGAACACCAAGAGGCAATCGATACCTCTTGGTAATATCTGATCGTTACTCAAAGCTGACCCGAACGGTGCCGCTTAAGAGAATTACCGCCGAGACCGTTGCTCAGGCGTTCGTCACACACTGGGTCTTCGTATACGGAGCCCCAGTGAAGCTACTCTCCGACAATGGGAGTCAATTCACGTCAAGGTTCTTCCTTGCCGTGTGTAAAATCCTTCCCGTAGAAAGCGTGTTCACCACAGCTTATCACTCACAAGCTAATGGACAGGTGGAGAGGTTCAACCGCACCCTGGTGTCCTCCCTACGACGCTACCTAGCCGACAACCAACGCGATTGAGACCAGTTCACGGACGCGCTAACCTACGGTTACAATTGTACCGTGAATCGCATGATCGGTATGAAGCCGTTTGATCTTGTTTTATCCCGGACACCGGCGCCGCTTTCCATCCAACAGAACCCTACACTGGAACAGGATGTCTCGCGGACGCAATATAAGCTCCGTTTCTT
This sequence comes from Chondrus crispus, assembly GCF_000350225.1. NCBI lineage: Eukaryota > Rhodophyta > Florideophyceae > Gigartinales > Gigartinaceae > Chondrus > Chondrus crispus. The sequence goes on from NW_005178881.1 coordinate 79,924, forward strand.
AACGTGGTTACGCGGGCTAATGTCAACAGCCCGCGACACGCTGCTCGCCGGTCAAGACCGCTATAAACGCGATTTCGACAAGAGATTGCGGACGCCGACACCGCACTACGCAATTGGTGATCAAGTCCTCATCGAGCGAGAGACATCCCTGCGAGTGGATGACAAGACGGATAAGGACCGGGTCAATAACAAGTTAGCCCCTCGAACGGAAGGGCCGTTTCCGGTGGTGGCCCTAGACGAGCATACAGTGACCATTGTCCGGACTACAGGCCTGAAAGATAGAGTCTCGAGAGACCGCATTGTGAAAGCTCCCCCACTACGGACCATAACCGCCGACGCCGAACCCTCGTCACCTACGCCAACCGACGGCGACGCATCTACCTTCATCCCCGCCGAGGCACCTCCCCGCCCGCTGAGAGACGACCTCGGCACAAGTAACCCGGATATATCTCCGCCAAGGTCAACAGACCTTGAGGACCAAGACACTACTCGCGATAAGAACGAGATCGAAAACGCGACGCCGGGCGCGAAAGCAGCACGACCTTCAAGGTCGAAATCAATTATCCAGCCCAAAGGGGGCCCTCCTGCATCGGGATTACTGCACGCTCTCCGAGACGGCACGCACGCCCGGGTCATTTCCCAATTGAGCAGGAGATCCGCTACTGTAGGCGAAGGATCCGTGTCTAAAGAGGGACTCCCTCCCCCACGGCTACAGTCACGGTTAGAGTCGCCTGGTCGCCGCGGCACGCATGCCCTGGAGAGGAGGTGTACCGGAACACGCCCCCGGCGAGCCACCGGCGCCCCGAACGGCGATAAGTCACCAAGCGAACGAACGCGTACCCTCACTGCTAGGCCACAGGACACGTGGACACGGGACCCGGGAAAAATTCGAAAGCAAATATCCCCGACCGAGCCCGCCGCACCGGCGGTGACCGCGGACTCCACTCGCTGCCCCAATGAGACGCCGTCGGGTACAGAGGAGATTGCCGGGAGGTACGTCGCTAAATTTGCGTCTATGTGTACCTTCTGTCAACCCCTCCCCCTGTCCCCGGGGAGCCCTCCTCACCGGTCAACCGCGGTTGATTCCTCATATCAACACGCGTCAAACACGCCCGCTGAGGCGACGAAACGACCTCCTTCCCCTACAGAGGAGGCCCCACAGACCTACGTGGTTGAGGCGCTGACGGGGCACAAGCCGGGACCGGACGGGATACCACTCTTCCGAGTCCGCTGGTACGGATACAACGTGGACGATGACACCTGGGAACCCGCAAATTACATCGATTACAATACCGTTGTGCGGTTTTGCAAGCGCAAGCGTCTCCCCACTCCGGAACTCCACTTATGGTTCACCCCGGACAGCGTGGGGGTCGACAACTAGCTCAAGCGCTCACCGTTTAGTTGTTGGTGTGGCACCCCGTGTCCTCTCCTGACGACGGCCCTCACCCTTCCCCAGTCGCGGCAACCGCCACCTAGCGGTTACGGCAGCACCATTCCCCGGGGTCCGGGTGATCCGTTCCGTCCCGGACCCCATCGACCGCACACGGGCCCTCGTATCATAGCACGTCCGTCATCCGCCTTACGTGAGCCGAGAGCCGCAACGTCCTCGCTGGTCTGTCGGGAGGACGTCAAGTCTAACCAGTTGTACGCCCCCAACCGGCGTGGTCACGCCTCGCGACCCCCTTTTGGGTACCGCGCGCGACAACCCGGGATCCTGCACTAGGGCGGTCACGTCACTCCCCCTACCTCTACCGGCCGGCAACCCGCTGACGTTACGTGAAATCTGCGCTTCTCCGACCTTCCCGTCCTCGCCAGTGACGTCTCGCAGTCGCCGCTGTAGCGGCTGGCCGGAGTGACCCCCCCCGCAGTGTGTGTACTCTCTGGAGCCCGACACACGAGATAAGCGGGGGTCAACGTTGCCGTGACCGTCATAGAGGGCTGACCCCGTCCCTGGTTTCGACCCCCCTGGCGGAGACATCCGTCACTCGCCATAATGAAAAAAAAGAGAGAGAACGAAAAAGGGAGCGATTTGTCGCGTCGTATACGAGTATCGCGGGAACACCGTTCCCGGAGTACTGTCGTTACGACGCTCGCCCGTGAGTCGGATTATCACAAGGGGAGACGCGGACCACCCTCCACGTACAGAGCCCATCGATATCAACGTCATTGACAACGACTCGGGCCCTCACGTCGTGCATCTCGGCCCCAACTTACCGCGCGCCGCTCCGCGTATCCGCGAACGTCTACAAAAGTCACTCCTGAGAAGAGAGGTCCCATTTATGGCTAACCATCACACCTCCCTCGGAGTATCTCCCCTCTTTCCCGACTCGTGGGTTACGCGCTACCCCGGGGTGCTCCTTTACGAGGACGCACACCCGCCACATACCACGACTCCTCATAAGTCGACGAGATCATCCTCGACCCCGGTGACAGGAGCCACTGGTGCATCCGAAGGGATCGACCCCTCCTCAGAATGGAGGGGGTCCCCCGAGACCGTCGCCACCGCCGGAGCCGTCCCTCCCATCGGGGTGTCCACCACGACCGTGGTAACCCCCGCGTCCACCGCCGTCTTGAGGCGCTTCACTCCGGCCACAAACTCGGCGTTGCTCACTAATTTCAAGAGTTCGTCCTCGGAGACGCCCAACTCGGCAAACATACGCCGCCGTACACCCGACTCCCCTTTCGAAGTCACCGATCGCGATTGCTCCCCAACTGTCGGGCTCTCGCCCCCCAGGGGAGCCTCCGGTCGTACCGGTCCGTCCGGCTGACTTGCCAAGTCTTGAACCTCGCGGGGTGCGTACGGCGCAACTACTGCCGTTGACACAGGGACCAGAGGCCCCTGCATTAATTCCGGTTGAAGGCTCTTAAACGACCCCGGGTCGAGCCGGATCCAATTACCGCCGTTCGGTTCGCCGGCGTCGTCTCGCCTTCCCGGGGATGCGTTCGCGCGATCAGAGCGATCGTAATGGTGGCCCTGACAATAAGGCACCCGTGGCCAGTCAACCCGGTCATGAAGATCGAGCAGCGTATTCAGCTGCTCGCAAACCCAAGCCCCACCAAGGACCCCTTCCAAGTCTAGCTTGCGCAACCATCGGACAATCATGGTCGGCAACACGTATAACCGGCCGTCCAGCGATGACCAAATGAACCTTTTCGCCACGATAGCGATCCATTCGCTGAGGAAAATCATCCAACGCGGAGACTGCGGCGAGTCATTCAGACTCAAGCCGAAATACACCAGACAAGGTGGGACCTCCGCAACGAAGTCCGCCGGGACTTCGTACTGCGAAAACGAATGCGGTATCTGAGGACACCGCTCATACCGAGAACGCGGCTCGAAGGTCGTCGCTTCGATCCACTCATAGGCGACAAACACGCCGAGAGCGTTGCGCATCCGACGCTCGTATTTGAGCTTGTCGTAATACCCGGGGTTGCTTTCCCGTTCTACGTACCTCTCGTAGCGAGGTGGGAGGATCGGCTTATCCCACGCCATGTATGCGATCCCCGGCTCCTCAACTCGTTCTGGTAGATGATCTAACAATCGCCGCAGATTGGCGACGAAACCGCGATCGCCCTCTGTACGATACGCTCACGTATCAAAGTCCCATTCTACGGGAATTGGGCGATTGCACGGCGTCCTCGACAGCCGACGAACCAACGACGATATGTATCTCTGACGTCGATCACGCCCAATACGGCGGTATTTCGGCCAGACATGCTCGCCGTCCACCACGAGACGGTAGCAAAAATCGCGTGACCATACAGCTCGTAGGCTGAGACCCCCGGGGAGAGCACCGGTCACATCCGCGTACGACCGCACGAGATGTGTGTCCCGTAACCCCTCGGGAGCAAGGAATGGAGCCCGTTCGAATAGCAAGGGATCGTCGGACATGCCCTTGCCACGCAGCAATCGAGGTGACGGCCACCCCCGCAACTCTACCTCCTCCGTGTCCCCCGCATCCCCGTAGGGGTTGCGGAACCGATCCATCGTCGCCGCGCCGACCCGGGCAAGACGCCTCTCCGATGACAACTCGTTCTGTCCCGCGTACCGTGACAGCGTGGACTGCGCGGAGGAAACTACAAGAGGAAGGCGAAGACAAACCGGCCGCGCTAGATGGAAAGTTGGAATACTGAGGAAGACCGCCTCCGACAAGCTGGCTTGCAGAAACACACGCTTTCAGTTTACCCGCGGCCGCTGGTCCAAAAACCCCGATAATTCGGCGATGATTTCTACAGTACCTGCACGCGGGGACGCGTGGTTCTCTAAGAAGGGGGATCTGTAGTGCACTGTACTCGGTACCGGGACAGCTGTCCTAATCTCGCCAAAATCGCGCTCGCCACCACCACGTGTACCACGGGTACACGTGGACTCCTGTCTCTCTGCCGGACCATACCGGTGGACACGTGTGAGCCCTCTGCCACCTGTCGGGTCTATAGGGGCCGTTACTTGGTCCCCTCGGGGCTACACCCGTTATATTCTAGTTACTCTAATTTACAGTATAATTTAGCTTCGCCATGACGGCGACGGGGACTATATAGTCAACCCGATGATGATCAAAGTAAAGAGGCACGAAGCCTCGGGTCTTTTACCTTGGTTTCTGGATTCCAGGTTGTAGCCTCGACTCGGTACTGGCTCGCCCATACCGACCGAGCCATCTACACCCCTGGAATCCCAACTGCCTTCCCCGCGCGCGTCGACCCCAACCGCGCGAGCGCTACGTTAATTACTGTGCTGTCCGTTCTGTTAGTTCTGTTTTTCCTTTAATTCATCTTCTTTATTGCTGACTACGTTGCTACTTTCCTACCGCGCAAGCCGCGCCCGGATCCCGGTTCCGGTCATCCACCGGGTGGTCTCCCGAATTTCCTTACGCGTCCGAACGCGCGTCGCTCTGCCTACAGCCGCCACCCGTGGCTGTAGTGCACGACAACGACAGCGGTTGGAACGGATAAACCCGAAGACACCGCCGCCCCAGAGGAGGACCCCAACGCCTGGCAGGAGGACGTCCACATCGGTGCCGAGGTCGAGGAGGTACGCTCGGAGGTCCTCGAGGTACTGTCCGAATTCAAGGGGATGTGGACCGGCCAGCTGGGAAAAATCGGGGCCACGAAGCACCGCATTGAGCTCAAGCCCGGTGCTCGCCCGATTTACCAGGCGCCTTACCGCGCCGGACCAACCGCACGGGAAAAAGAGAAAACGGAGATCGACCGCATGCTCCGGGCAGGGGTAATCGAACCCGCCACGGCCGAATGGGCAAGCCCGGTGGTATTCGTCCCTAAAAAGGATGGTACCATGCGGTTCTGTGTCGACTACAGAAAGCTCAACGCAGTCACCGTTCGGGATTCCTATCCGCTGCCGAGGATGGACGAGTGCATGGATTCCCTCGGCGACGCTACTGTCTTTACCACGCTGGATTTTAACAGCGGGTATTGGCAAGTAGAAATCGCGGAGGAGGACCGCGGCAAAACGACGTTCGCGTAGTCGGGAGAACGATGGACGTCGCTTCGTAAAAGAGCGTGATGAATTGAAGGCGGGAACATTATCCCACTCGACCTGTGCAATTTTGTCAAGCAGTGAGTGTAACACAATGTCGGAATCCACCCCACCTAGAGGGATTGAATAATCCAGCCGACGCATGAGCTCAACAAGCTTCGGGGGCAGAAACCACAACCGCCAACAATCATACGCTTCCCACAGCATGTTGGCGGCAACTTTTACACGCCACTCAGTAAGAAACACAACCCACAGGCCGTGACGGGGATCATTTACATTGCTCCCGAAGTAGGTGAGTGTAGTGCAATGCGCCTGTCAGGCAGAGACCAAGGTCCGACGGTCCAACACAAACAACAACAACAAAAACAACAACTGCCAAAGGCACAGCGCTACGGAGTGTGCGAAGCTCCCTGTCCTCTTTAAGCGGGTTTGCGGCCCGCAGTAGCTCGGATCCCTGATAGGGGGGCAAAGAGAAGGGCCCAGCCCGGGATCGGTAAATGGTGGTAGAGTCTTGTAAAGGCAACTGGTCGACGAGTTCGGAGGGGTGTCTAGGTAAACCTGGTCCGATAGGTCGTAAATCCAATGCTCGTAGAGCGCCTTGTACACCTTATACCCTTGATAAGGTCTTCGACGGGGACGTCGCAACGTAGCCCGTCGGGAAAGAAGAAAACATAGCAGCGCTACACCGTCGTACTGCCCGATGGCAAAGTACCGACACCGGATCGGTCGCAACCAGATTCCGATGGAACCAAGTCTGAGAAAAGCACCACTGGTGCACCAACACAGAAGCCCGATGACTAATGACGTCACGTTGCGGATCGCAATCCTACAATGTGGGACCAACTCAAGATTAAGGGAAATTAGGATAGGGAAATAAAGGAAAATTGATAAGGAAAAAGGGGACCCCCGAGCGCAAAGGATACCGTAGGCTAGAGTAGAATGGAACGTCTTGTAAAAGACGGACTTCGACCAAGGCGATATCAAACTCTGGCAACTCGGGTTACCTTTACTGACTCGTGCGTCAGAGGGCTAAGGTATATATCGCTCTGCCGGAGCCACTACAGTAGCTCTCGGCGCTAAATCCTAAATCTAATCTAAATGTTAGGTAATTAATTGATAACTAATTAAAACTAAATATAAATAATACATTAATAGCGTGATCCATTTCACCCTTGTGTCCCCCAACCCGGACTGCAGTACCCCCCTTGATCCCCTTTTCCAGGCCGGGTATTGAACTACATATCCCCCTTCTGAGCGCTCTTGCGCAGCGGCTTCACTCCCTGGCTTCCCAACTTCTTTTTCCCTTCCGACCGACGGTCGCCGCGTGCGGAAGAGCAAGACGAAACTATCCCTTCTTCTCCGTCGGAGCGCTCGGACGAGAGCCCCGCTCGTAAGCGTCCGGGTGTAGGCTTTTCTCGCAAGCCTGATATGTCCAGGGGCCTTCCATCCATACCCCGTCTACCCCCTGTTACCAACCCTACCGAACCAGCCTTCCATCCGGACTACCATTTCTCTTGGGTAGCCGCCGTCATCCTTCGCTCGAGGAGCTGCAGAACAAAACCATGCGTGATAACGCATCTCTATTCGCTTCTGCTCAATTGTTCTCCTCTGTGGGCATACGCGACCTTGACGGCATCGAAAACAATTTTGCCGGCGACGCGGGCATGTTGCCCGGCAACCACCCTTTGCAGGCCCTACACACCTTTGATTGGCGCACCCGCATCGCTATACCCACCTCCATCCTACGTCACTCCTCCCCGCGCGGTCGCTCTTCCTTATCCCTGCGCCTCATGGACGCGGTGCTCGCTCGGGTCGAGATTCCAATGGCCGACGCCCTCATACCTTCATGTTACCACTGCGACACTGCGCAATGTCGTGCGGAGGGCGAACGAATCTATCTCGAAAAGCTCATCGACTGCACCTTCGGTGACCCCGTGTGCGAGGCGGACCGACTGTGGCGCAACCAACGCACCGTTACGACCGACGCCATGTTTTGGACCCAAGCCATTCTTCCCACAAACTTTCGCCATACAAAGCGCGGGGGTATTTTCTTTTTCCAAAATACTGTACGCTTTGAACGTCGGGTCCGATCCGACACTGGGTACTTCGTGGCGTACCAGATGGTTGAGGCCCGTGAAATTTCCAGACAGCACTACACCAATCGATACCAGCGAACCCCTTCTTGGTGGAGTCAATACGAGGTATGTCAGGGTTTCTGGGCTGAGTTAGGACCCGTCCTGACTTATTATGGCAGTCATTTACGCGATCCGGAGCACGGGCTGTGGACTGTGTTTCTGTAGTCCAATACGCACCTGACGAGGGGGGTGAAAAGAAGTGAAAAAAGAAACAAAATTGAATACTATAGTCCGGGTTTGGGGGACACACGTGTGCGACGAAGCGCACGATTATTTTAATTATTTAATTTAATTACTAATTAAATCTAGAATCTAGAGCCGGGAGCTACTGTACTCGCCCCGCCGGGGCTCTATATAACTTAGCCCTTTGACCGACCAAGTCAATAAACCAACCCGAGTTGCCGGAGTTGAATGTCGCCTTGGTCGAAGTCCGTCTCTACCAAGACGCTCCCTTTTACCTAAGCCTACGGCATCCTTCAGCGCTCGGGGGTCCCATTCCCTTTTCCTTTATTTCCCAATCGAACCCGAGTTGCCAGAGTTTGATATCGCCTTGGTCGAAGTCCGTCTTTTACAAGACATTCCATTCTACTCTAGCCTACGGTATCCTTTGCGCTCGGGGGTCCCCTTTTTCCTTATCAATTTTCCTTTATTTCCCTATCCTAATTTCCCTTAATCTTGAGTTGGTCCCACCTTGTAGGACTGCGATCCGCAACGTGACGTCATTAGTCATCGGGCTTCTGTGTTGGTGCACCAGTGGTGCTTTTCTCAGACTTGGTTCCATCGGAATCTGGTTGCGACCGATCCGGTGTCGGTACTTTGCCATCGGGCAGTACGACGGTGTAGCGCTGCTATGTTTTCTTCTTTCCCGACGGGCTACGTTGCGACGTCCCCGTCGAAGACCTTATCAAGGGTATAAGGTGTACAAGGCGCTCTACGAGCATTGGATTTACGACCTATCGGACCAGGTTTACCTAGACACCCCTCCGAACTCGTCGACCAGTTGCCTTTACAAGACTCTACCACCATTTACCGATCCCGGGCTGGGCCCTTCTCCTTGCCCCCCCCTTATCAGGGATCCGAGCTACTGCGGGCCGCAAACCCGCTTAAAGAGGACAGGGAGCTTCGCACACTCCGTAGCGCTGTGCCGTTGGCAGTTGTTGTTTGTGTTGGACCGTCGGACCTTGGTCTCTGCCTGACAGTCGCATTGCACTACAGCCAACGGACAAAAGAAACATGTGTGGGTTCAATCGAGGACGTTCCTGTCACTTTCAAACGTACTGTTACTTCACTTAACCTTTTAGTGTCTACTCTACGGCGAAAAAAGATTAATTAATCTCTTTTCGCCGTAGAGTAGGCATGAGGATTGATTAATCTTTTTTCGAGGATTACATAAAAAATCCTCGAAAACAGATTAATCAATCCTCATACCCAGGTTGTTTTGGCTGCCCCTTTGCTGTTGATTAGTTGTCTCCTCCGTGGCACGTAGTGCAGTGAATGTTGAAACAGTTCCTTCCCGATGCAGTGTCGCATTAGAATACATCAGCTGCACATTCTGAGCATGTTTTCGTTGTGCGATGCTTCTTGCACATCTTGTAGACGTGTTGAATTCCGTGGATAGATAGATAACAGTTGTCCCGTTTCAGTGCCTCTTTGTCTTCTTCGTTGGTGTCAAGTGGATAACAACACCTGCCGACGGATAAAGAGTGGTCGGAACAACGTTTGGTCCCGGATTGTTGCTACGGAAGCCAACAGTGTCGTACGCAATATGAACGAGCTCGTAAGCGAGCTGCTCATAGAAAGCCCTTTGCTTCGTAGAGTGACCGCCTGGACTAACACGGTGTAGTAGCAACCACCTGTCTGTTACTTCTATTCCAAGAAAACCCATATTGATCCGTCTGGACCAAACCATGGTCACAAACTTGCTCTCAAAAGCCGCAGTCCAAGCCTCTGTTGCATCACATTTGTAATTTCTTGAAGCGTAGAAGCGTCTGTTTGGAAATTTGGCATAGACCCCTCCAGAACTGCATTTACGCTGGTCCAAGTGTACCGTCATTGTCCTCATTTTACCCCTAAGCATAGTGTCTTCAGTGTTAAACTTATCCAAGAACCTGTAGTCCATTGGCCGCAGGTCTAAAGTGGTGAATGATGCCTGAATAGTGCCCATCGACAGGGCTCGCTACTCCGCCACCCCAAGCCTTAATATAAACCACATCACATTCGTGTCCTGCGCCTCGATAGAACCAAGTTCATCTCTCAAAGTTCAGATAGTAGACTGAAATGTCTTGTTGATATAGGAGTCGCACGGCTGCTAAAAGTGAGACGTGTTGGCAGGGCTTTGAACAACTTCGCTTCTTTTTGCCACACAGTTCTCAAGACGATCATATCTATCCCGTGACAAGTGTCCATCGAGTGAAAGCACAAAATTAGTGCCTGGACCAACTACTTTTCGAACATGGCGATCAACATGCTCTACAATGAACGGGATTAACCGCTTTTCCATCCATTCGTTTTGGGTTGGAAACAACGCTGCGTCCCCGGGAAACCCCCCGTAGTAGATAGCCAATGTGGTTTTCCATCAGAATCGCGATAAAAATCATCATTTAATGGCTCAATCCAACTTGACATCACATTTTGCCGGCAAAAACAAAAAGGCGGTAGCTTTCGTCCAAAGACAGAGGTTACCACCAGAGCTTTTACATGGTTTCCAGAGCCTGAAGCACTCGCGGATACAAAAAACCTTCCGTGGTGGGTAGATGAGCATCCCAATACCTTCGTTTTTTGACCCATTCGGCATCGACTTTTGCTTCGCCCAAATTCCAGAATAAGTTACCGCTTTCGGATATTCTTTCGTTAGCCACGGCTATGCGTTTCAGGGCGTCAGAATAGGTCTTAACATGATCGTACTGCTCTCCTTTGAGCTTTGCATTTTCTCTTTTCACGAACGTGCGAAACGTAATATATCTATTTCCAGCTCGGAACGAGCGTACCACATCCCCACTCGGAACTCTATTTTTGACCCTCTGATCCGTCCGTCCCCAGCAATTGCCCCGAAATGCGGGTCAGCTCACGAACGTCCACTGCCAAACTTCTATGCGCACATTCCACTATCTTATTCTTGATCAATTCCTCCTCTTCTGTTGTCAAAACCGACCTGGAACCAGCACTATTACGACTTTGGTCCAGCAGCTTTTCGAGCGAATTCTGGTCTGGAACCGACCATGGTGGGTTTCAGGCGAGCGATTGTGCCAATTGAAAGTTTGCAGACACGCCTTATCTAGCGGAATGTTTTCCCTTGTGGCAGCATTTCGACCGCCAAAGTGCGCGTTTTGCCACTGTTTTCGTCTCGTTTGCTGCGATGTATGACATCTTGAGCCTGTTTCTGGATAGACTTTGTCGTCATGGCTCACCAAGGTTTGAATCTTGAGACTGTTGACGTGAGAGAAGAGCCATTATCAGCCGTCCTAACATTATGTCGAAACTGGCCACCTGACAACTTCGACGGGTTCTCAGCCCGGTCAGTTTCGGTATGGGGATTTTTCGCGGGAGCTAGAATGAGACTCAGGAGGCGTTTCAGCGTGATGGGATGTGTTGGGATGTGTTTTATTGGGGAGGTAGCCAATTTTACAGGGAGTTATAATATAAAATAAAAGAGTTAATGCTGCGTTTAGTGGGGCGATCGTGGTCTTTTTTATAGCAAAAAGGGGGTAAAATGGCTTTTGTTGTAGTGTTGAGGGCGTGAATTGCGCGAATTTGTTGCATAAGGCGGGCGAAGGGAAGAATATCAGTATTATGTTAGACCCGACCACTGAAATGTCGCCTTTCACCCGTCCCAAACAACACAATTGTGATTCTTCGCCCGTGTAGTAATCCAAAATGGCAAGTAATCGAGCTATTAAACTCAACATTTCTAGAACACGGATACTGTACGGACAATTAATCTCGTGATCGGTCACGCCGATGTGCCCCCCTTATCGACTGTTTCAACCTCCACAATACGCCACAGCATCACGTTTGTCACGTTACTCCGTGTCCAGCGAAGGGGGAGTAAAATGTACAAATGCGCTGCACAAAGCGGCAGGAGCAAGTTTCGACTTTTCAAAATGCGCTTATTGCCCCAGACCATGGCGCAGGGTATCCGTCACCTTACCACTGTGGAAGAAGGTGTGACACCCCTCAACGACGTTTTTTGCGTATCTGCGCGCAACGCAACATTGCGTGAAATGAAGAAACAGTACAAGCGTCTTGCCGTTCTCGTCCACCCCTACAAAGTGCGGGTAGTTCAACTGCACTGTGCGGACGGGTGTATGAAAGTACTAACGCGTGCCATGCCTTAGGCGGAGAGCGAAGTGCGGTACATATAAATCGATGAGGGTATTCAATGTGGTAAGGTCGTTTTACTGCCGGCATTCATCGCGTTTAGCAAAACCTCTTCCGAAAGAGCTCTCTCTCTCGACAAAATGGAACGCGCTGCGCAAGAGAAACAAGACAATGTCAGGGAGACTCAACGCCAAAGAGAACGCTCGAACAATGAAGAGCACGAGAAGGCTTCGAAGGGCGCGTCAAACGTTTGCAGTGACAGCGAGGAAGACGCTGTACGGGAGAGGCAGGCGAGAGCCTGGAAGCAATTGAAAAAAGAGAGAGAAGAGGCAGCTAGGGCTGCCCAACTGCAAAAGGAGAAGAAAAGAAGAGCAAGGGCTGCGCAGCTGCAGAAGGAAAGAGACAGAGAGGAAAAGGAGAGAACAGAGAGAGAAATGGCTTCTCACTTGCGGGAGGTGCTTGAAAACGATGATACTGACAAGGATGGAGAGGATGAAGATAGTATGTCCAACGGCAAACGTAACGATGATGTGGACGAGGTAGAGAAATGTATAACTCCACCGCCATCCCGTCGTCTTTTCTGCCGATTTCGCGGCACAGCAGACGATCCTTCTCGCGAGAGCAGGGCGGACAAATGGACGAGGAAAATGTCAGCAAGGATGGCGAAAATTTAGGGGTGTTCGCAGACGTGGAGAGAATGGAAGAATGCATCGACGGAGTACAATTTGAAGATGGCGGAGATGATCTTGGGAGTGAGGCAGGAAGGAATTTAGAGGAAGACAGGGAGGTGGCCGGGTGCTTGGAAATTGATTCCAAAGAAGACGTTACGTCGGACAAGGACTTGCGGCAGGGGAGGATGCGGCGGTAACACAACTGGGCATACCGTCGGAAGGGGTAAGTTGGAAGGGGTTGGAAATACGGTTGAGGATGGTCGTGGGGATGGTTTCGGTAAAGGAGAGAGCGGGGGAGTGTCGTCTAGGATGATGGCCCTGCTGCGAAGAAGAAGCGTGTGTACTCCTGTACTTTGTGTCGGATGGCAGATCACACAGTGAAGGACTGCTCTCTGAAACAGCTGTATGGGGATACTGCAGAGTAGCCCAGTAGCCGCTCTTTTAGTAACGCCTTAGTATCCGATTTCGCCTGTCATTTAGTACAATTTATAGCACCGTCCACTTTGTTCAGATTCTGTCGCTCCTCACGAACAACCAAATTCTTTTCTGTCACCCCCATGTTGAAGACGTCACCCATACATCCCTACAAATATTTCTCAATCGGATGGGTGCCTCAGCAAATTTGACCGCGTCACCCCCTCCACACTACAAGAAAAGCCATTTCACCCCCTTTTTGCCACAAAAAAGATCACGATCGCCCCACTAAACGCAAAATCTCCCAATAAAATTGGTGCAAAGCTATGCATATTGTGTGCAGACACCTTTTGAAGCTGTGTTCCAAATTCTCCCTTTTCAAAATTACGCTGATGGGAAAGGGTAGTCTGTTAATTACACAACCCTGATAGCGAATATTTGGGACTTGGGAAATGATGAGAGTCTTTGTCACAAGTTTGTGACCAGAATCTACAAATTTGTAGCACCCCAAAATCGTCTACAACCGGGGCACAGGGTTAACGCATTCACAGGAGTGATGATATCCGGTGAAATGTGGTGTTGACGAAACGTGAACTGCAAAAGGCGACATCAGGCAGCTCAGGGTGGCACAGAGCGGCACAGGGTAGTACATGCAGTGTAAGGGCGGCATGGACTGGGGCAGGGCGGGACAGGAAAGCACAGGGCCGTTCACATCGACACAATCCGTCATACAGTAGTCGCTCGAAAACTGCAACAGGTTGGTGGACCACGGACCATTGCAGTTACAGTATCGCAGAGTTGCAGTTACCGAACGGTTATGATAGACTTTCTGTCACGTGTTAGGAAATATTTTGCAAGATTTTATTGCCTTCATTGATAACTGAACGGTGAATCTGGAAAAGGGGGATCTTCGATTGAAGGCGCATCGACACTATCAGAAAGAAAAACATTGTCAAACCGACCCTTCCGCTGAAGTTTTACTTGGCCGTTCAAACGGACCGTTTCAGCCAGACCGTTTCAAGTTACCGTTCATACTAAGACTTGGAAACGGTTAGGATTCGTTACGCCATTTTTTTGCGTAATGCATCTGCAGAGGCAATTGGAAATCGACTACCGGCGGAAAACAAGGCTGTATGAGAGAGGCAGTTTAAACTCCATTGCCACTCCACTCTCTTCCTCAAATCGTCGCTTGATCTACCACCTCCCCCCTCAACTCCGCTGCTCATGTAATCAAGTCGTCGTTCTGTTCTGTTTCTTTCCGTACTCTTTCTTGCGTGGCTTAACCCTTCAAGAATGTTTTCATTCTCATGCTTGGTAAGATAACGCGACTTTCGGTCCCTGCTTGCGCTTGCTCACTTCGAATGATCGCGTTATCGATTTGTTTCCCTACTTCTTTAGGCACTGGAAACTCGCGCCACGCTAGGGCGGATAACGGTAGTGCATCTACCCATTCGTGCTGGGTTAATCATTAGGGTAATTAGCCACCGTAAGCATCTTTTGGACCGAGTTCCATTCAGGGTCATTTGATAATAAGGTGTAAGCTTTTTTCTTCACACTATTCATTTGAAAATGTTGACAATCGTATTCTGCTTGGCACTCCAGAGAGCATCAGACTGCGACCAGCACCCTGGGCCTTTCTGAGCCCACCTAAAGCTGCAACAGAGTATTAAATGTATGGCCCTCTATTTTCAATCTTTCGGCCTGCTCAAAATTTTCTTTTTTGTAAAAGCGAAAGGTAAGCCTGGACCATGTTTGTTGTGAACGATAGACGAAGCGGACGAGGCTTTGAAGATTGTTTGCCGCCTAAACATTCATTCAAAGAGTCTATTTATTATTTTAAAGTTGATCCGGTCCTGCGAAATTGTCCTAACGTTCAGTGAGATTTCTTTTTTTCCGTTGCAGTTCGCGAATTTGCACCGATATTGATTTTAAATTACAATTAGATGGATACCGTGCCCGATTCACACATATCGTTGCACTTAGCGGGCAGTTGCACTTAGCGAGTGTTGCAGTTATTGAACAACTACTGTACGACAGCAGTGCCAGAGGCAGTGCTGGGCAGCGAAAGCGGCGGAGGAGCGGGCTTCGGACGTAATGTATGAGGGGACCGGGCGGCATGTGGCGGCATAAAGAGGGGACTATTGCAAGAGGTACAGTAAGACAGACGTATTCTGGCTGGTCACAGAGAGCATGAAACCAGTCGCCAGCCGAATGATGTCAGATGAGAATTTCTGTAAGGGCTCTTTGTTGGGCCGTGCCTACAGTACCCTTCTCTCACTGGTATAATTTGGGTAATAGAGAGTTTTTGAAAACAAAAAATTGCTAAATTGTGGTGGCTATCCGATCGACAATTCTTTGTCACATTTTAGCGAGTTTTGCGCCGACGGAGAGTTTTTGAACCTTGCAAAGTAGTGAATAACTGAAACCCTTCCAACCCCGTACTGAGTGCTACAGCCCTCGCCCTATATCTTCAGCGCCCAAACCCACCATGCGTCAAAAATCGTACAACAAACGAGCTGCTGTAGCCAAAACACGCTCGACCACACGGCGACTTTGCTTGTCGATGGTGGCATGTCGCACACGCTCCATCCCATTTTATTTTGCCTGCAAGCGCCTACTACTGCGAATAGATCTAACCAAACTCATACGACGGATGGTCGCTGTAAGTTGTATGTCGTTCAAGTTTAACATTCATTCCGACCTCCGCTGTCTCCAGGAATTCCGCTTTAGGGGCCACAGCCATCATAGGTTTCAGAAGGCCGATGTCAAGCTGTGCAGGAAACCTGAACCGCTTTGTGCCCTGCCCGTTGCCGAGGGGAGGGGGGCTCGGGTGGGGGGCACATGTGGCGGAAGAGGGTGGAACCGGTGAGGGAGATGATGGTGATGGGGATGAGAATACGGGTGAGGAAGGGATGAAGTGAGGTGATGATGGCGGGGGTGGTGGGTGCGGATTTGTTTCGAGTTGGATTTGAATGGGGAGAGAGGGGCTAGTCGGTGAAAGTTGTTGTGGGGAAGGTGTGGACGGCAACGTTGCCATTTGAAGGGGAAGGGAGGCAACGCCCGTTCCACGGATAGTGTTCTGGAACAAGACGGGTAGGCAGGTGTGGCTTTCCCCTGTAGGCATGATGGGTCTTGCGGCTCAATGGGTTTGCTAGATCCAATTTTTGGCGGGAGAACGAGAGGTGGACACGAGGTGTAAGGTACCCTTCCATATGGCGTCCTTTTTAAATTCGCTATTTTAATTGATATTGCGACTTGTGACTAAAGAACGCAAGAATTTTGTTGCTATAGAGAAAAGCTGTCCTGCCACGTGTGCGAAATAACGATTTTTTAGTCACCACTTCGGCTTCAAAAACTCTCTAATGGTGTATTTTGGGCACTTTTCAACCCACGATTCTCTGACCTCCCCGCCTTCCACAACTATGCAGAGTCCATCTCTCTCACTATACACACACGCACCCAGCAGCACCTGGACAGTAAAGTTTTTTCCTCCTCTTCTCTGTCCGCCTCCTGGCTCGACGGTGGCGGTATGCCGCCGGAAATGAGAGCTCAAACCCTCGCACACAAGTGACGAATCAAAAGAGTAGAGAAGAGCGCGCTAGCTAGCCGCGCAAAACGCCTTTTTCTATAACTGAGAATATTAAAGAAAGCAGTAGACGCCCTCAAAGCATCGTATGAGTGTTAGAAGCATGAAAGGCGTGGCTTTTCTGACGTGCAATGCCCCTCAGATGCTCTCACAGCCTGCGATATGTGGAAATGTGGACAGTAAACACACACTGGCTATCAAGGCACGCGGGCGGCGTGTGTCAACAAGGTCAGTTGGTGAGAAGGGAAGTAAGGCGCCTGTTGGAAGAGAGGAGGTTGTTCGCAATTCGGAGAGCAGTTTTTGGACTTCTCTGGATGATATTTCCTTAAAAAAATGGCCTAGACGTTCTCCGCCTTGTCGATAAGGGAGGGAAGAGAGTACTCGTGCAGATCGGCAGCACGTCGCGGCGCGGAGTTCGCTGGGATTGTCGCAACTCCGATGTAAAAGTATTTATGTGGGTACCCGAATTGTGCCGGATGGCACATGGAGCGGCCAAAATTTGATTTTTTGGTACCGAAAAACCGGCCAGTAGAGAGGTAAAATGACCGATTTCAGGAAAATCCTTAACGTGACCAAGTTATACCAGTGAGAAGGGTACAACACTGTAGGAAGTAAACTGAAGGGCTTCACCCGTTTGTCCGAGAATGGGTCCTGCAGCGTTCTTCAGCAGCGGTGCTGTAATGTAAACATCTGTGGGTGGTCAAACGGAATTAATGGAATTACAGTCACGAGCCAAATAGGGGGCATGAGGTACAGTTGACGGCGGCTGTGTACAGCTGCGGGACAGTTTCTGTCATAAAGATGTCGTGTCCACGTGTGAGAGGTGGGTGTACAGTACACCAGCACCCGTATGCTAGATGGACAGTGCAACCAATCCTGTCGGGATCCACAAGAAAATATCTCGTGGTCTCCCTGCGCAGCACCCAAACCAACGCAGATGGTGTCGCGTTTGTAGTGCAGTCTCTGGTCCGTGACGCGACGATTCAGCTCTCCTGCACTTCCTGCTTCATCCCCTTCCAGCGCTCTTCCAAAGAGTGTTCCCCAGGTCACACTATCATCATTCTGTACAACCACCTGTGATCCTGCCCTGGCCGCTCCCATTGTTACTCAACGGTAAAGGCACACTATCTCACATACAATCAGGTTACAGGTTTCTGCCACAGCCTTGCCATACTGTGCCGCACCTCAACAGAAGCACCCGCGCTCCCCATAGCCTGCGGCCGACCCCACTCACTCTCTTCGTCTTCTCTCTTCTTCCCCGCACTCTCCCCGCTCCCCGCTCCCCGCTCCCCGTTCCGATCAACCGCACCGTCATGGCGCCCCTGCTCGGCGAGATCGCGCCGAACTTCAGCGCGGAGACGACGCACGGCCCGATCGACTTCCACACGTACATCGAGTCGTCGTGGGCGGTGCTATTCTCGCACCCCGCCGACTTCACGCCAGTGTGCACGACGGAGCTAGCGCGAGTGTCGCAGCTGCTGCCGGAGTTCGAGGCGCGCAACGTCAAGGTCCTGGCACTGTCCTGCGACGACCTGCAGTCGCACACGGGCTGGCTGGCGGACATCTCCGCCTACGGCAAAGGCTGCCCTATGGGCCCTAAGGGCGAGGGTTTCCCGATCATCGCCGACGCCTCCCGCGACGTCGCCAGGCTCTACGGAATGATCCCCGCCGACCACCCCGTCGATGACAAGGGCATGCCCATGACCGTGCGCTCCGTTTTTGTTGTCGGCTTGGATAAGAAGATCAAGCTTAGCTTGACCTACCCGGCGAGTACCGGCAGGAGCTTCGACGAGATTCTCAGGGTCATCGACTCGCTGCAGCTCGCCGTTAGCCACAAGGTCGCTACCCCAGTCGACTGGACGAAGGGCAAGGACTGTGTCGTGCTCCCGTCCGTGTCTAACGATAAGGCACAGGAGCTGTTTCCGAAGGGATTCAAGCCCGCGGAACTGCCCAGTGGGAAACAGTACTTGAGAATGACCCCTCAGCCGGACCTTTAAGAGAGTTGCTACGTCCTTAGACACCTGCTGCGTCGCACAGCTTGCATTGCTAGTTGAAGGGAAAGATTACTTAGAAGTAGCGGCGTAAAGTTTACAGATTTCCCGTCGTTGTTTGACGGTCTCATGGTAATCCTCGCCTCGATTGCGCTGCTTCGTACTCGACAAGGATCTGCTCATCGTGTCACATTTTCCCCTACCTAAAATATGCCGGTGGCGCCTCGGCCGAGGTGGTAATATGGCAAGATCAGTGTGGGAAGAAGTTCGTTGCCACGTCGGCTGGAGCGGCAAGATGCGAGGTGGGGAGAAACGCCACTTCCTACCGCTTGAAGTTCAAGCGGGTGTGTCTAGAATCGTTGTTCAAAAACCTTGAACAACGATTCTGGACACATCCTACAAGGACATAAATAAACATGTACCCTTCGGTAGATCAGGACGCCGCGCCTGGCGGGCACCACGTGTTCCAAAATGTGGTCAATACCCGTTGACAGAGTTTTCCTCAGTGTAATTTGTGGGGAATCTGCTGCGGCTTACCAGCGTTTCCGACATCCCATTGGTCCTGGTGGACCCGTCAACAAAGATTGCGGCCTATTTCTCGCCGCATGTGAAGGGAGGAACAGGGACCGCGAAAACGACAACTTCGCTTTTCCAAGGTGCTTTTGTTTAAGTGGAACATTGTATTTTGATGGTTTATTGAGGGGCCGAGGTGCCAACATCTAAAATGTGCTGTTGGAATCAAAAATACGGTTTCTGGCCTGATTAGGCCGCTTCTATTGTAGCACATAATGCGTTTTTATATATATTTCCGTGCGTGCTGCTAATGAATACCTCGAAAAGCCATTTACGAGGGAGTGAATCTTGCTTAAATTCAGTTAGAAAGCCAATGTGTGATCCAATCTGTGTTTGCCAAAAAGATCTTTCATGCTCTTGATCTGATTTGAAGGCCGGCGACACTTGACATTCAGTCCTCCTCGTCGCCGACCAGAACCCAGTGAGATTGGATATCTGCTCCATCCATGCGTTGTCGCGCATCGCCACCATACCAGCTAGCCACGAGCTAGCCTGGTGAGAGGCGCAAGGTCAGAGTATCGATATCGTGAAGTTCTTGACGCATTGAGGGCTGTACGGTAATCCACTTAGGGGAGATGCCTAAGCATCTCCCTGCCGTGTTTATCCGTACTGTCTCTTGCTCAAGACTACTTCCGATAGTGTGGACAGGTCGAGATCTCGCAGTCGCACCAATGGTACGTTTCTGATTCCCTTTCCTTTGATACCCGTTGTGCTACTAGTCACTGAAGATCCGGAGTTTATCTTCGGACACCTGCGGAGGGCGAACGCCCGCTGAGCTAAACCAATTTTCGTTGTCAAAATCATTTGGTTATTCTCTGAGACTGGTCAACACAATACCTTGATCGTGGTTTCCATCATGTTTTGCTTCAGTGACTAACAACTGTTTTCCATGTTTGTATTTCAGAATGGTATGTACCCGTCACCTGAATGTTGGTCGCCCGCTCGTGACGAAGCAAATTGGATTTTCATCGCGGATTGCTACCGCGTTTTTTTGATCTTCTGTGAAAATATTCCCATTGCCTTCCTTCTGAAGCTAAGAGTTCTTGAAAGCTGTGCGCTGCCTTCACTTGCTTGAATCCTGAATCTAACCTGTTTCATGTCTGTCCCGAAACTCGCAGCGTCTCATCTCATTTCGTCGAACTTGTACTTTCTAAGCTTGTAATACCCACCTTACAATTTGTACATTAGGAGCGGCAGGATAACTGTGCATTTCACTTTGGCCATGCAGTAAACACCCTCACGACAACGTTCGCATTTGCTGCAAAATTTTGCACCCGCAGAATGGTGATCTTTTGGGATGCGCTTTTCTGCAAGCGTTCTAGCAGGAATTTTCAGTCTCAGGGCCGTTCCTAACTCGCAGTTCATCACAAATTTTTCTTCTCTTGACTTCCAGCAGTGCGTATCTCCCAGGCCTTTAAATTGAATTTTTCAAGAAAAGCGCTGTAAATGGTAGTAATGTACAGAGCGGAAAATGCCCTTGCAGGACGTCTACGTTTCACATCAGAGAAGCTGCTGCGATCCCCTGGCAACGGCGTTGGTTCCGATCCCGATTCACGAAGTAGCAATGATTTTCCGACGCCGCTTGTTACAGCAACACCACCGAACTACTGCTGCCATTCTACTCCACGTATCAATCCATTTGGGCAACAATCTTTCCTCGGCTGCTTTCAAATGGGACTCTCCCTCGATGCTCTGCACTCGATATGTGCGTCTTGCACACAATATGCTAACCATTCTCGCGTCCATCTATACCTTCCCTCACACCCCCCTTCTTTCACGTCATGCGGACCACCTCCCCCTCCGGTTTCCAACGCTGCCTCCTCCCTCCAAGCCCATTTCTTTCCACCCCTTCACCTCCACCCCTTCACCCCCCGCTTCTCCTCCGATCGCTGATCCCACATTCGTCTTCTTCTTGGCCACCCTCCTCGTCTTCCTCTGCATCCTTCACCTCTACCCCACCCGCCATCCACCACTGCCACTCCCCACGCCATATTTCGTTATGGAAAGAGGGCAAATTCTGAGAAAAAACCACAGTCCCACAACGCGGCAAAAAGTAAGGAACAACTACAAAAATTCTGTTTTTGCAGCCATTGCAGCTTTGGTATTGGAAGACGAATCTCTGAACTCTGTGGCAGCTACGATAAAGTTGAATCAAATTGCCTATTCGCTACTACGCGGTCCTCGCCGGGTGAATATTGTGCGAAACAGAACAAACATTTCGTTCGAAGAAAGTACTGCCATTTACAGTGATAAAGAATTCGAGAGGGCTTTTAGGATGACAAGGTGTTCTTTCTACGAACTGCTAGAAATTTTAAGGGATGAGCTGAAGCGACGAGACACGCGTACGACAATTAGGCCAGCAGCGCGCTTGGGCATAACGCTGCGCCTGCTTACGGGAGGGAGTTACCTCGACGAAATGCGACATTACGGCATCGGAAGGACTACTGTTTACGAAATTTTCAAGGATACACGGCAGTCTATTTTGCGCAAATTGCGGTTCCCAAATCCTCTACAAAGTGATGAAGAACTACAGCTCCTTGCCGATGAGTTCAAGTCTTCAAGGAGGACAATCAGTCCTTTAACAGGCTGCATTGGCGCTTTGGATGGAATTTGTATGAAGATCAAACAACCTGAATCTCGCCATGGCCCTGCAGGGTTTTACTGCAGAAAAGGTTACTACTCTGTTCCTGTGCAAGCGCTTGTCGATTCGCGGTATCGTTTTTTAATGGTTTCTGCTATGTGCAAGGGGTCGACCCACGATTCCTTGGCGCATTCGGTTTCATCGTTGGGAAGATACTTGGCTGCTGGTCTACTGAACAAAGACTACTGGGTGGCAGGCGATGAAGCGTACAGTTGCAACGAAAGTTTACTAACTCCTTTTCCTGCTTCTATGATTCGTGGTCACCCGTATCGCGATGCGTATAATTTTTTTCAGTCTTCTTCACGTATACATGTTGAACAAGCCTTCGGAATCCTCGTAAGTAAGTGGAGAATTCTGCGTCAGTTGGAATATTCGTTGGAGGTTTGTATTGAAATCGTTATGGTCACGATGATGTTGCACAATTACTGCATTGCCCGCAACGGTCGCCCACACAGGATTAATAATTATTGCTCTAATTCTTTAGAGATATTACAAGAAGAGACGAGCGACTGGTACAGGATTGCGAAAGAAGACAACCTTGAGATGATTGAGATGGTGCGAAATTCTCTAGAGGCAGACTTGACGCGAGGTTCGTCGAAGAAAAGAGAGAAAATGGTTGCATTTCTGGAGAAACGAGGTATTCTTCGTCCTTAGATTTCTTTTGTGTGCTTCTACAAGCATAGGGGCCGTCCATATTGGGCGGGGTGGTGGTGGGATAAACTGAGCATTTGATATGTGCAAGTACATAATTTCTGCGCGTCTATCCCTACCTTCGCTCTCTCCCTCCTTCCTTCACGTCATGCGGTCCACCTCCCCTCCTAATTCCTCCTCCCTCCAACCCCATTTCCTTCCAACCCTCCACCCCCGCTTCTCCTCGGAACGCTGATCCCCTATTCGTCCTTTTCTTCGCCACCCTCGTCGTCCTCTTCTGCCTCCTCAACCCCTACACCACCCGCCACCGCCACTCCCACACTATGCCTTACCCTCCTCTTATTCCTCCGCTCTCTCGCTGGTCCCGCCCTCCACCGCCATCCGCGCCACGCTCACCTCCCTCCACGACCAAGCTCTTTCCTACCCGTCTACCTGCTCCACTTCTCCCCCCTCCCGCCCATCTCCGACGCAAAATTCACCCTCATCCACCACCAGCGCACCACACCGTTCCCTCTTCTCACATCGCTCCTCTCGTGCTCTCCCCCTGCTTGCACCTGCTCGCTGGCACGCATCTCTCTCGGCACGCGGTCTCCTGTCTCTCCGCTGCACGGAGCCGATACGCCGAGCGCCCAGACGTGGCCGCCTTGTTCCTCTACCGCCCTCACCTCCGAGTGCGCGCCTCATCCACCGCCCCGGACCACCTCGTCCACGGAGCGTTGGCTCAGGAGGGCGCCCTTCTGCCCCGCGCTGTCCCTCCCCGCGCGGGGACGAAGGCAAGGGAACCCTTGCCTTCGTCCCCAAACACGCCCTGCACCCTCACTTCTGGCTCCTCTTCACCGAATGGCTCTCCCACCGCTGCTCCGACTGGTACATGTACGCAGCCGGCCCCGGCCTCGACCGCACCCCGGTCGGCCGCTCGACCCTCTTGGAGTCCAACTGGATTCAAGCCCCGTGGAAAGTTCGGTTCTCCAAGTTCCTGCACGAGTACAAGGTCGTCGTTTGTAGCTGTAGGGGGTGTAGGGGCCCAGGGGGCGCGGGCGCGGCGTACACTAGACTACATCGGGCTGCTAGAAAAGCGCCTCGAAGCGATCCGTGAGTCCGGCGTCGACGTCCGCGTCGCAAGCGGCGGCGGTCGTATGGTGTGCACCATGGATAGGTATGAGGCCGATTGGGGAATGGTCGAGAGAGGCTGGGCCGCCCATTGTTTGGGCGATACCGAAAACATTCAGACCTTTTCTTCCTCAGTTGACGCCGGGCAGGGCTTTTACAAGGATGAAGAGATGACTGATCAGTACTTTCCGCCGTTCGTCGTCGTGGATGACAACGGCGATGCCGTCGGACCCATTCAGGATAACGACTCAGTGCTGTTCTGGAACTTCCGCGGCGATCGCGCCATCGAGATCTCGACCGCATTCGAGGCTGAAGAGGGTGAGTTTACCCACTTTGATCGCAAGCGCGTCCCGAAGGTCCGCTACGCCGGCATGATGCAGTATGATGGCGACGCTGGTATTCCGAAGCGCTTCCTCGTCTCGTCACCTCAGATCGAGCGCACTGTCGCTGAGTATGTCGTGAAGAACGGCATGAAGCGTTTCTCCGTGTCGGAGACGCAGAAGTACGGCCACGTCACATACTTTTACAACGGGAATCGGGCCGCCAACTTCGACGAGAACATGGAGAAATACACGTGCGTGCCGTCGTACAAGCAGCGCGAGCAGACCAGGCCCTGGATGAAGGCAGCTGAGATCTCGGACGAGATCGCTAAGGATCTTGACGAGTTTAAGCCGGATCTTATGGTCGTCAACTATGCTAATGGAGACATGGTGGGGCACACGGGGCACATGATTGCCTCGCGTATGGCGATGGAATACGTGGATCTGTGCCTCGCGTGTGTCATACCGGAGATTATTAGCCGCGGAGGGGTGGTAGTGCTCATCGCCGATCATGGCAATTGCGATATCATGGCCGAGTGCGGAAAGGACGGAAATCCGAAGCCGGGGTCGCAGCCTGAAAAATGGAGGGCGAAGGTGTCGCACACGAAGCAACAAGTGCCGTGCGTGGTGACTGGGAATGGGATTGAAAACTACGAGCTCAACGAATCTGCACAGTGGGGCGACGACCCGGACTGCAAGGCTGCGGGTATTGCTAACCTGGGAGCTACAGTACTCAACTTGCTGGGGTTAGAGGAGCCCTCTGACTTCCTGCCATCGATCCTTAAAGCGAAGGCGTAAGGTATGTCTTCAACTGAGTGGACGACTTGCCTAGTGAAATTTAGTGCGTTTTCCCTGATTTTGTTCGTAACTGACTGCAACGGGAGCGTTGAGTTAGATCTAGTTGGATAATAAGGTAAAGATGTTGCGAGATAAAATTGACACAAATGTGAGAGTGAGCTGGCGGTGAGAGTAGTACGAGATGAATGTGGAAGAACAAAACTGTTAGGTCTTATTCGTTTTCAAACGGGATAACGCGCCCCAAAATGGCCTCCTCCCTAATCGAGGCGAGCGTCATCGGGATTTCCTTAAACACCTTCCGCTCGACCAAGTACATAGGGAAGAGTGGAAACGGCATGGCGACGAGTTCATAATCGAGTCTCACTCCCCCCTCTACCTCGCTAACCGAATAACTCCCGACAAACTCCGAAAAGTCTCTCCCCTCGACCCTTGAGAAGGAAATAAATCTGTCCTCCTCCCTCTCGTCCACCTGGACCAGCATGCGCGATCTGAGTCCGAGCTTGCTCGAAATGATGCCGACCTGGTCCAGATACACGACGCCATCGCCGTCCTCGACGGTGCTGGACACGATGTTAGGCATGTAGCGCTCGATGCGGTCGTACGACGTGAGGACGCGCCACACGCGCGCAGGCGTGGCCGCGATGTCGACGCCGCCAACCACGCGGCGGCGGCGGCGGCCCAGTGACTCCGCGCGCAGCGAGACCTTGACGGGGTGGTGGCGGTCCGCCGGCACGGTGGACGGCACCCGGATCACCTCGTCGTTGAGGACGCCGGCCGCGGAAGTCGCGCAGAGGGGGGGATGGGGGGCCGCCACGCGGCGCGCCGTGCGGCAAGGCGTGGCCGCCACGCGGTTGTGCCGGCACGCATGGGCCAGCGGCGGCGGGCGCGCGGAGAGACGGACGGGGAGAGAGGCTTGGAAAGCAGGGCGCCGAGACATTGTGGGGTGAGGTGCGGATGAAGGGCGGGAGAGAGGGAGTGCTCGTTGTCGTCCGGCTGGTCTAGCGTGCTGCCGGTCGAGGCGGATAGGCGCTCGGCCTTGTACTGGTGAGCCCGAATTGACAACTTGTAAATTATGACTCCCTAATGCCTGCATTTCGCTTCTGCTTCTCGAACTTGTCGATAGCCTCTTCCAAACCCTGCTGACACATCTGAATTATGCGTTCACCAGCCCCAGCATCCTTTACTCGTTTGAGGCGCAGAGTTCGCTTTTCGATCATTTCGTACCAGTCTTCGTTAACCATTTCGTCGGAGAGAGGCGTGGGATGTTTTCCTGCCCCCTCCGTCGTACTATGCGCGCTGGCAAGCATTTCCCTTACCTCTACCCAGCGGTTTTGGGTCTCCACTCGCATTTCTTTTATCTCTTCACCAGCTTGCTCAAACGAAGAACTTCTTCTTTTCTTCCCGGATGAAGATGTAGATTTTCCAGCAGACCCGTACCTCCCTCCTCCCTCCATTCCCGCAGCAAAAGTTTTCAAGCTGACATCTAGCAAAAAATGGTCGGGCTCCTTCGTATCTAGACGACACACGACGAAAAAAATCCACACACGTTTCATATCTGCTACTACAACATTTCCCTCCTTATCGTGTGGCCACAAATAGTTCGGGAAGCTCTCCGGGTCATTGTTACCAGACCTATTGTAGTACTCGAAGCGTTGAGTAAACATCGATCGCGTCCTCTGGTACACATCCTTCAGTCTCTCAGCTGACCTTGTGCAAAGGGGAGGGTCTGCGGAACATACCTCTGGCACGGAAGTTGAAAAATCTTCCTCGTACGATACAGATGCATCATTGAAGCGCTTCGCTATTTCTCGCCAAAGATCTTCACGAGTGAAGTTTGCACGAAAATCTTCCAACGTAAGCGCATTGTTTAAATCTAAAAGAGCTTTTCGAGCATGCGAATCATCACGCAAAATGACACAGAGTCTCGCGAACTCAGAGAGCGAAAACAATGGAGCGTTCTTGGTGGTCGTACTTTGCCGAGATTTTGCCTGTGCTAGTTCCCCACCATCTCCGACGCCACGGTCCCCACACTTTCTTAGAGCCTGTACAATATCCTTCAATGGAGGAGGTGAATCAAAATCATCCAGGCTTCTCTCGCAATCCTCAATAAATTTATGAAAGCTGCCACATTTTTTGTTTGATTGGCACGTCAACTCAAATGTATACCCATCTTTCCCCCTGTGCCGCACAAACAGATAATTGCGGTAGACGATGTCCATTTTGTTACCCCAAGTTCTCAGTTTCCATTCCTTTGCTATTTCGGCGTTGGCCTTTTTGGTCATTCTGGAAAAGAACGTAAACATTTTCGTACTTTCAGGTATGTCTTTGACACATGTATCTCCATCTGCCTGTAATAAAGCCCTCGGGTGCAGTGGAGAAGCACTGTCAGTGTAACTAGAGTAGCCACATCGCGGTTCTTCCAAATTGGACGGTGGTGTGGTTATTTCATCTTGCAGCGCTTTAGAAAGTACAGTTCGCCTGGGAGATCGCCTTGGAGATCGGCGTGGGGATGGGCGTGAGACTGGCGCAATATCCATCACTTTGAAGGGGAGAGGGAGGGTGGAGAGGAGAGAGAGAAGAAGGAGATTGGGGAATGAGGGGATTAGGAGAGGAGGAGAAGAGGGGTCAAGCCAAGCAAATGGAGTCGATGGCCAGTGCAGTTGCAGTGGTGGTAGCCTGCACATTCTGCCATGACCTTGCCACTCCCGCTTCATATGCTGTCGTGGAGTTGCTCCGTGAGAGTGCAATCCGGATCGGACGCGGAAAGTATTGTACGGTTTTCTTGTTTCTGCTCTGCTCACGACGCTTCCCGTGGCCATTCAGAGAGTTCCACTTGCCCCTTCTTCTCCTTGTGCAGTGTTGTGCAACCAGAATAAGGACCAGTAGCGCACCTGCACTTGTTGTGACTCTTCGCTACTTACAGTCAGGAGATTAAGTTTAATGTCAAAGATTAACATCGAACTGTCCAATGAACAAAGTACAAGTTATAAGTGGTATGATAGGGAGATTCGGGTAGGAATCATCCCGGACTCTGGAACGGGTCTCATAGTATCGCACCACAACGGCCGGGACAGAAACACGGGGTAACGAAAAGGTCGCTGATTTAGCAATAAATTAATGTCGGCACGTCACTCAAAAAGTCTATGAACATAGCACTTGAACATGCGAACGAGAGCCTTCTCGGAGAACGCTCGTGTTCGCATGTTTAAGTTATTGTTTCCCCGGCGGCGCCGCTACGTCCGGTGCGTTAGCAGGCTGTGGGTTATGTTTTTCCTCGTAGGCGGCGCTAATCTGCCTATTCTTCTCCAATATATCGTAGAGCATGCGATCGACGGCATGTCTCTCGGCACGAGTGACGGCGGGGCCACTCTCTTCCTTTTCCCTAGGCTCAGCCCCCACGGGTGGAGGGTTCCACACGTACTTGCCCTGTCCAGAAAACTCGACCGAGCTCTGCATAGTCTCAAAGGCGCCCTTCAAATGATGGAGCGACTGCAGCATCCTCGTGGATAGGATGGCGTGGATGGACGGGGCTTGATAAATGTTGCCGTCATGTATGTAGTAGGTGGCGAGCGGCTCGAGCTTGGGAGGGTCGAGCGTGCGCTCCGACTTGGTGATGATGAAAAGGCCCGGGGCGGGGTTGCCGGTGAGGCTGTACTCGATGCCCTTCATGCTGCGCAGCAAGGCCGGGTCCAGACGCTGCATGCGGATGATCTCGTTGTTGCAATTCTTGTCGTAGAACTGGGACATGGAGAAGTAGAGCATGGCGCTTTGGTCGTTGAGAGGAAAGTACTGCAGCCAGACTTTGTCGTTCCACATGACCTGGGTGAGATCATCATCGTCGGAAGGCGTCATGTTGGTCGACTCGGCCACCATGGCAGGGGGGGGGGGGGGGGGGGGGGGGG
>NW_005178881.1:108623-120764 GCF_000350225.1 Chondrus crispus
CCCCCCTCCCGCCCCCCCCCCCCCCTCCCCCCCCTCCGCGCGGGGGGGGGGGAGGGAAGTGGTGAAGTGAGGCGGACCAACAGGATTCAAGGGGAGTTGTCGCGAATGGGGGTGAGGAGGGGCCTAGGCCTGTGAGTGCGTTGGGAGGTAGAATGAGTTTCGAGGGAGGGATGGCCGCATGAGGGAAGGGCTTGCGATTTTTGTTCTATTTGAAAACGGAGCGGATGGCCAATGAAGAGCCCACTCGCGCCTCAAAGTCGTGTTGTTGGTCTAGAGTCTAATTACTGTACACCCAGGTACAGTACCAAGGGTACCGTAATTAGTCCCACTCAGGCTGTTCAGTGGACATTGTACAGTAGATCGGAACACACAGAGTGTCACTATTTTTGTACTGACAACTTCGCACTAATGCGTGTCCCCCCCTCCCCCCTTTTTCTTCTATACGCTTCAATGCATCTGAAGAATATAACGTTCAGCGTTGTTACTGTAAGGACAGCGACATTTTGTGTAGTATTGGGACCTTGTCGACTTTAAAAACTTTTTGCTACCGCTGGTATCTATCCCATTGCTTTAGGAGTGAGGCAGGCTTTAGTAGTGTTCAGGAAGATCATCTGTTTCCCTTTGGTTTCTGCTCCGTACAAATAATCATTGCTACTCTCTTTCAGGCAAACGTGGAATTTCTTTCTTCCATTTCTGCCCAATTCCATCTGCGACCGGTCCTCTTGTGTCATAAAACTACGCTCCACCCACAGTTTAGCGATATATGCGGCTGATATTGGTTTAAGAAAACAGTGACTATTGTATTCACTCATAGTGCAAGTCTGCATTTAACCATTACACCGCTTACGCGTACACACCATTCTAAATCTTCACAACAGTACCATAGTCCTTTCCCATTTTTGGAGATTCTAAAACCGGCGGATATATGGCGACTGCTTTGTAGTGTGCAGTTTAGCGTCGTCGGGCGAAGCTTGCTACTCTATAACCGTCCATATGCATATTTTGATGTGTTGGGAGATCGAAAGGACGTGCTCCAGGCGTCGTCTTCCCAATTCATCTGAATCGGGTTTCGTATTTGTCCCGGTTGACACATCAAGCGCTATACTGTATTCTCTTCTTCTCTCTTTTTTTCTTCCAAAGAGCAGAGCTCTTAGCAGATGCAGTTTTTATTGGTGAGCCTGAAAACTTTTTAGAGACTTGTGCAGGTCCTTTGTGAATCGCGAGCGCAGGTTCGCATGTGTTTGGTATGCACGACGACGGATCAGAGCAGGTCTGGCCGGAGGGGGTAGCAACGTGTACATCAGTAACACAAATCTCAACTTTGTCTCCAGGCGCTTTACCTGTACAGTACCCTTGGTACAGTATTAGTCACACTGACAGCATTTTGGTAGTGTCACTATTTAGGGGCTGAGACTAATTACGGTACCAGCGTGTACCTCTGTTCTACAGTATTTCGACACTTGCCCTTTAAACTTGACCTCCATCCAAGACAAATCACTCCCACCACTTTCGAGCGTCGACAGAGCAAGACATGACGCCCTGCCCCACACATCCTCTTCCGCCATTTCCACAAGGCGACCATTGCGAGTCCTCTGCCGCCTCCGTGCTCTGCTGACGCCACGCCAAAAGATGCAGCACCGCCCCAACCACCGTCCTTCCTGCCGCCACATCGCCCTCCTGCTCTTCGCCGTCCCGCTCGTCCTTCTTCTCGTCCTCCATCTCTTCGCCGACGCGCACCCGTCGCACCCGCACACCGCCACCACGCCCGCGCTCCTGCACGCGCTCCGCGCGCGCGCTGCCAAGTACGCCGTTCTCTCCGAGGCCGTCGTGTACGACCGGTACGCCCGCGTGTACTCGCGCAAGGTGCAGTTCCCGGACGGGAAGCAGTTCGAATTCGACGTGTGGGGGCGCGTGTGGAAGAATGACTCGTTCGCAGTCGTCACGGTCGTCCCCTTTGACCGCGCGACACGCACCTTCACCCTGGTGCGCGAGTACAACATTGCGCACGCAAAGTTTGCCTATGTCTTCCCGACGGGCCAGATGGAGAGGGCAAAGCACGCTAGCAATGAGGTTGCCGCAGCGGCTGAGCTGGAGGAGGAGGCCCAGCTGAGATGTAGGCACTGGATTAATTTGTTGGGGGCTGAGGGGAGCGGCGCCCCGCAGGATAAGTATCAGAGGGAGGAAGTCTTTTATTACCTTTGCACGGATGCTGAGCATGTCGAGGACGCGGCGGTGGGCGATGAGGAGGAGGATATGGATGTCGTGCATGGCGTCACCCCGCTCCAGTTGAGGGAGCTTGTTCAGGCGGGAGCCATGCAGAGCAATCAGATCGCCGCTTCGTTGCTCGCGCTTGATAAGCTCCGGAGCTTGCATCTGCTTCCCTATTCTGCGTGAGGATTGCACTGCGCTTGAAATACTGCTCGTACAGTTTCCTGCCACAACTCAAAAGTTGATCCGCATAGGATGAACACTGCTGCGCCACTCTCATTGGAATTGGTTGCATTCCGGGGCACAACACCATAGCGCTTGCCGCAGCGTCGTCTTACTCTCCAACGCACGAGGCGCTTGTCGAGTTCGCATGTCGATCGGCGAGGATCGAATAATGCTGAACCTGCCGGCCAGGCAGAGCACCTGGTGACGCATCTAAATATATAAACTAACTGTGTTACGGTGATACGGTAGATGTCAAAATAGAAATTTGGGAAACGAGTCGTGGACGTGGGCACTTGGCCGTAATTCATCATCGACCTTGGCGGTTCTTGTCCACGCGGCCCTGAGCACTCTACGCGCTCGAGGCGTCACCCTCAGCCGCCTCGCTCGTCTCAATGGACAAACTCCTACTGTCCTCCCTGTCGAGCATCGCGGCCATCTCCGACCACCTCTCCCAAATGCAGACTTCCACCCGCAGCGCCTCCGAATGTGCGCATTCCGCGCGCGCGCTGCTGCCGCACTCAAGCGCTCTCTGCGCGCGGCGCATGCAGCGCAGCGAGGCGCTTCTGACGCACTTCCGCCAGTCGCACGCGGACCTGCAAGCCTGCCTCTCCGCCTTCCACAACGCTTTGCGCGCCGTCGCGGCGCATCCGTCGCGTATCAAGGCGCGCTGGGATCGCCTGCCGGACGAGTGGTGGAGAGAACGAGCGGCCCGCTCGGCGGATCTGGTCGACGGCGTGCGCGCGCAAGCGAGCGTGGTCGGTGGGGTCGGGGGCTATGCTGAGGCCGTGGATGGGATCATGGAGGGAGTGCGCGAGACGGTGGAGAAGTGGGGCGAGCTTTTGAGATACGTGGAGGAATGGGCACCCGTAGCTAGGGCAGTCGCAGAGGGGCTGGGGGAGGAGGGAAGCTTGTTGCCGGCGTGAGCGCTTGCATTCGATGCAGAATGCACTCGGGGGAGTGGGTTGTTTGCAAACTCTGAAGCCCTGTATGCATTGTCTACATGGGATTCTCTGGGGTACGTAGCCACCTGCTGCGCAATATGTTCCCGGGAGCTTTTCGCAGCTGTTCCCCTCTTCGCTCTTCGGATGTGGCGATGGTGCACGGCGCTAGGACCAAAGACGCGGTGATAAGAGACTTCAGGAAGATGAAAGATCGTTGTATGGTTTGTACTACAAACTTTGTAGTGGGCAAGAGGTGCAATAGCGAGATATAATTTCCCAATTATAAATATGTGGCAAAATATCTTAACACTCGACACCTCCTTTCATAGAGCTTGCCAACGTGGACTTTTCCATTGCGTTTCTTCTCATTCTCCTTCCGGTCCTCCTTGCCCCGCTTCCACCGCCTCCTCTCGTATACAAGGCGACCCCAGTCCCCCTCGCTCCGGTCATGGAGTTTTTCTCGCCCTGTCAGCTATCAGATACGGGCACGTTGGTCACCTCCCCCGGCGAAATTGAGCACCTCTCTCTCGAAAACGTCTCTATCCTCACCCACGACAAGCGCCCCACCACCTTCACCGCCGGCCTGATAACCGTCACCACGCACCGCGTTGTGTGGGTTGACAGAGCGCGCCGCTCCGCCGTCGCCGCGCATCTCCAGCATCTCCCGTCCAACGCCGTAGAAACCAAGGCCTCCGTCTTTTCGACCACGCGCGCGACGCTCCGCTTCGGTCTCGGCGTGCAAATTCTCTTCCTCAACCGCTCGCGCGCCCGCGACTTGGAAGCGTTTACGCAGGGCGTGCGAAACGCCGTGCGAAACGCAGAATGGGTACGTATTGCAAGGGATAAGCAACGCGAAGAGGCGAAGAAGATCCAGCAGGGCCAGTACGTATCGAGACGCCTGGGCGTGGTCGGCGTGCAAGACAAGGTCGTCAAGCACAACAGGGACCAGGAGCGCGTGATCAGTTCGGGCTTTGGAAGCCTCGACCATCTGCGCAATGAGGCGGCCGATTTGATGGAGGTGGCGAGGCACTTTCGCACGGCTAATGCCAAGGCCCAGCGGGGTGAAGAAGAGAATGAGTTGCTGAGCATGATGGCAGAAATGGGAATCGAATCACCCGTGACGAAGGAGAGCACAGGAGGGAACGTGAGGACGTACCGCGAGCAGCTCGCGCGACAACTGGCGGGCTTTCTACGGAAACCTATCCTAAACCTGGGGGGCATCATGACCCTGACGGATGCGTACTGCCTGGTGATGCGGAATCGCGCGAGCACGGAGCTTGTGTCGCCGGAGGACTTCCGGATTGCGTGTGGCTTTTTCAAGCGGCTGGGGCTGGCAATTGAGGAGGTGCGGCTGGAAAGCGGTGTTGCAGCACTGAAACTGGATGCGTCAAGGGATACTAGTGGGGCGGTGGCGCTGAGGGAGTTGGCCGAGGAGAGACGGAGCGTGACACCGATCGACATTGTCAGGATTAGGCACGTGCCGATACAGAGGGCAACGTCAATGCTCGAGGACGCAGAAAAGGCGGGTTTCTTGGCGAGGGACTCCACGACGGAGGGTCTAAGATTCTTTCCGAATTTGTTCGACTCGTTTACTTTGAAGACGATAGAAAGTGTGAAATAATGCCCTAACTTGTGCGGGAGATTTGGTGACAGAATTAATCCTTTACCCCTGCGCCTTGTCATTGCACATTGCGGGGCTCAACACTGACGCTCGTGTATCATCGCTGGGTCGTCGAGGCATGATAGGACGGCCGGCGTCTAGTGCGACGACTCGTGTGGCCGCAATGAGGAGGGGGAGGGGTTACGTCTCGGTTACGCGCTCGGTTCTTCAAAGTTAGGTTCGATCATCCAGTACACGATGAGACCGACGGCGACGCCCCATCGGGCGGCGGCGCCGGCTTCTGGGATGCCGACTTTTTGACTGAGGGATTGGCCGGTGCGCAGAATGGCGGGGGTGTTCATTTGCGTCAGGTTGAGCTTGCGAACAAAGGCGGTGACGGCCGACATGGCGGGTTTGAGTGAAGGAGGCGAAGGTTGCGGTCGGGGGGTGCGTGATGTGACTGACACAGGCGGGGGGAGGGGGAGGAGGGAAGAATCGTGTGGGGTGGTGGGGCGTTGATAGTTTTTGTTGTTATCATGGACGGGGCTGATAGCTCGTTTGCTGCGGAGTATTTTACTGCGGTGATGAATGCTCCAAAAATGACAAATTTGCGGGAGAGAATTTCCGTGACCCAGAGCTCACGCTACGCGCCTTTCTTCCTTCAAGGCATCGAATACGGTGCATCAAAGATATCAATTACTGCGCTTTCCTTCCAGGTCTCTCAGATCAACGCGGGATACGCTTCCGTGTTGTCTTCTTGCTACTTGCATGGTAGAAACCGATGGAACCGTGCTATGATCGGAGTACAAGGAAACGACCATTCGTAACAGTGCTTTAAAAACCCATTCGCCTTGCAAAAGCTCACAACCTCTGCTTGCCGCGAGTCTACGCACACCGTCACTTCCTGCACCATGCAGTTCTCCTGCAGATGCTTGCACACAAATGACACCAACATCCTCCCCAGCCCCTGTCTGCGAAACCGATAGGCCACCCCAACGATCAGAATCTCCGCCCTTCTCGGCGGGATTAACCTGTCGTCAAGCATCACAGCCACTAGCCCCGCCATCTTGCGCGTCACCCGGTCGAAAGCAAGGAAAACTTTGCCGCAACATTCATCGC
This sequence comes from Chondrus crispus, assembly GCF_000350225.1. Lineage (NCBI taxonomy): Eukaryota > Rhodophyta > Florideophyceae > Gigartinales > Gigartinaceae > Chondrus > Chondrus crispus. The sequence continues at coordinate 114,717 of NW_005178881.1, forward strand.
TTGTCTGTTGGATTTTCCTTAATGCTGATCGGCGTAGCGTTTGCTCGAGGGTTTTTTCTTCAGCTAGTGAGAAGGGTCGCTGTCCCGCTGCAATCGCCCTGTGCATGAATTCTTTCACGCACAGTCCTATTTCACTCTGTACAGTTTCTTCGATGTGGCAGACGTATACTTCGGAGAACGACGTGATGAAGAATTGAGATGCCTGCACGGAGGAGGCCGAAGGCGCGGTATTCATTTGCATGGGGGTGCTCTGACCGCCAAGAGAAGCCATTCATACTTATGCGAAGTCGCTGCCTTTTAAGTCCCCTTATATGCTCAGTGCCGTACATGTGCACAAGGCTTGGCGTACCTCGTGCCCAATAATACTCCACCAGTCACTCTGCTCTTTCAAACATATCGACGCCGCCAGCAGGTGAAACTGTGGAAGGCAATAGATTCGCTTAGTTTCGCAAAGACCGGGCGCTGGCCAGCTCAATCGGTGCAATGTTGAAAACCCCCACTACAATGGGCTTATGCTTTACAAGTGCAACTAGTGACCTGCAATTCCGCGTCCGCCCCCAGTCTCAGCCTGAACACCCTGTGCCACGACTTCAGTCACAGGCGGGGCCCCAGCTCTACCCGGCTGCTTCTGCCACCAACCGCTCCCCTCCACGTTCATAACGAATTTGACAACCGACGGCTTCGCCCACTTGCGCGGTCCCTGCAAAACAAAGCCTAGCTTGCTGTACGTATTCATAGCGGCATCGACGCTACTCAAAGTGTGAAGGTAAACGCTGCTGACGGCAAACTCGTCAACCGCTTCCCTGATTGCGTGAGCCACCAGCGCCTTGCAGACGCCCTTCCGCCTCCAGTCACGCGCCGTGGAAATGCGGGTCAGCTCCACAGTTTCGTTGCTCGCATCCTCGTCGGAGCGCGCCATGGCAAGCATGCCGACCAGGTCGTTATTCGGGCTCAGCGCCAGAAAGAAGCGACCGCCACCAGGTGCGTTGACCAGCGATGGAATGTCGCGCAGTGTCGTAGCGGCGCTCGGAATGAAGCCGGAGATCATGTCGCGTTCGACGGAGTCTTGCGATGCCGAGATGTTGTCTGTCATGCCGGTGACGAAGAGGTTGATCACTTGGTCGCCGTAGGTGGGAGAGTAGTCGATTACCCGCAAGGGGCTTGGCGATAGAGCCGGGCTCGACGGGAGAGCGTCGACGGTAGCCATAGTAGACCAGCAAGTGGCAGCGCGATGCGAGTTGTATGGACGGAAGCAAGGACACCAAGGTTTGTCCTTATATCACATGCTGACGCGAGTGTTTAGGTAAAGCAGGGCAGTGCCAGAAAACAGTTCTCGCACAAAGTACAGGAACCAGATTTGTGCAAGAGACGGAATTCGTGCACGCTTTTTGATGATGCTGCTTGCTAGCTCTCCCCGCTCTTGGAGCTGGCCAACCGTTTACTCTTAAACATCCAAAACATGCACATTGGGAGATTGCACATTGGCTTTGAAGTGCGCTGCTCCTCCCATTGTGCGGTTTGCAGCCATGTACAGTTACATACGACGAACTTTTATTGGAGGAGACACTCGAGGAGAATTCAATTGAAAGCGCGGAAGCGATCGACTGCGTTTGTCCTCTTACTGTTCAAGCTAAGATACTGGCACCATTATGGAGAACGACTTGTGCATGGCAGAGGGTCTTCGAGTTTCTTGCATTATCAACATTCTTAGAGTCCAACACTGCAGACATTTGATTCTAGCTGTCTCGCAGTCACCCCAACATTTACCGTAAAACGCCACTGCCGATGTGGAGAGAGGTGTAGTCGGCAATCGAGGACGATTGCGACCTTGCGAGAGACATGCACACACGGACGTCCGGAAGGGAATGGTGAGTGCACAAGAAAAATAAACACCTTGCAAGCAATGAAGTGATGAAAATCATCCACACAACAACATGCTTTGTTCCTGGTTTCCACTCTCCAGAAGATGCATGACGACCGCTCAAATGCTGTTGTCAATCGGACAGATCTCAACCACCGACCTGCTCGTTAAGTTACTGCTTTTTCCACTGGAGCACAGAAGCCCACCTTGTCGCAGGTACTAAACACCGTGCCGAAAGGAGAAACGCGAGAAACGCGCACATAGGGAGAGATAATAAGGGCTAGCGTGCTCAAGCCTGATCTATCATACCCAGTGGGATTTATACTGCGGAAGCCCACTGCCAGGTGCTCTATTCGCATGCACATTTAGATCAAGTGGTAGAGTGACGACGGGGATCTCAGAACGAGAAAAGGTGATTCAAAAAGTTTCTGCAAAAAGTTACACTGTTTACGTTGATGAAAGTGAACGTTTCGCACGTTCCTTCGGATACAAGGGTTGAAGACATCCAGCTTCTAAGCTCTATTTCCACAGGCGGAGCGTCAAAAATATTCGCGTGTTAAGTTCGGAAAACTCTATTAGTCTACTTCGGAAATTTCGACATCTTCACCGCCCGAGGCAGTCGGTGCAGCGCCAGCGGCTCCACCCATGTTGGGCATGCCACCTGGCATTCCGGCGCCATCGCCGCTCTGGTACATCTTCGTGATGATGGGGGTTGCGACAGATTCGACGGATTTTTGTTTCTGCTCATATTCCTCCTTCTCGGCAGTCTCATTCTCCTCCATCCATGCGAGGACCTCTGCGACCTTGTCTTCAATGGCCTTCTTGTCGTCGTCGGAAATCTTCTCCTTAACCTTATCCTCAGAGATGGTGTTCCGGAGAGTATAGCAGTAGTTCTCAAGAGCGTTACGTGCCTCAATTTTCTCCTTGGCAGCATCGTCCTCAGCCTTGTATTTCTCGGCATCCTGAACCATTTTCTCAATGTCCTCCTTTGTGAGACGACCCTTGTCATTAGTAATGGTGATCTTATTCTTCTTACCGGTGCTCTTATCTTCAGCACCAACGTTGAGAATACCGTTGGCGTCGATATCGAAGGTAACCTCAATCTGGGGCACACCACGCGGGGCTGGGGGGATTCCCGAAAGCTCGAACTTGCCAAGGATGTTATTGTCCTTCGTGCGAGTACGCTCACCCTCGAAGACCTGAATGAGCACACCAGGCTGGTTGTCAGCGTACGTAGAGAAGATCTGCTGCTTCTTGGTCGGGATAGTAGTGTTTCTCTTGATGAGGACGGTCATAACGCCACCAGCGGTCTCGATACCAAGAGAGAGCGGGGTGACATCAAGCAGGAGCAAATCCTGAGTCTTCTCAGAAGTATCACCGGCGAGGATGGCAGCCTGGACGGCGGCACCATAAGCAACAGCTTCATCCGGGTTGATGTTCTTGCAGAGTTCCTTGCCGTTGAAGAAGTCAATGAGGAGACCCTGGACCTTAGGGATACGGGTGGAACCACCAACGAGGACGATGTCATCAACATCAGCCTTGGGGATCTTTGAGTCGCGGAGAACCTTCTCAACCGGCTCCAAGGTACCACGGAAAAGGTCCATGCAGAGCTCTTCGAACTTGGCACGCGTGAGTGAGGAGTAGAAGTCAACACCTTCGAAAAGCGAGTCAATCTCGATGGTAGCCTGAGTGGCGGCGGACAGCTGACGCTTCGCACGCTCGCACTGAGTGCGAAGACGACGGAGGGAACGGGGATTGCCAGAAATGTCCTTCTTGTTCTTCCTCTTGAACTCGTTCATAAAGTGGTTGACCATACGGTTATCGAAATCTTCACCACCGAGATGAGTGTCACCAGCAGTGGCCTTCACCTCGAAGATACCATCCTCAATAGTGAGGAGGGAGACATCGAAGGTTCCACCACCAAGATCGAAGATGAGAACGTTCCTCTCCTTGGCGGTCTGGCCTCCAGCCTTGCGGTCCAAACCGTAGGCGATGGCGGCGGCGGTGGGCTCATTGATAATACGAGAGACGTTGAGACCGGCAATGGTACCGGCATCCTTGGTAGCCAGCCTCTGCGAGTCGTTGAAGTAGGCGGGGACAGTGATAACGGCTGTCTTGATCTCCTTGCCCAAGTAGGACTCGGCAACATCCTTCATCTTGCCCAAAATCATGGCGGAGATTTCTTCAGGGCTGAACTCCTTCTTTTCGCCCTTGTACAGGACCCTGGCGAACGGCTTGTCACCGTCCTTGTTGATAACTTCATACGAGAAATGCTTCATGTCCGACTGGACGGAAGAGTCAGAAAAGCGGCGGCCGATAAGCCTCTTGGCGTCGAAGACGGTGTTGGTCGGGTTGATTGCGACCTGGTTCTTGGCGGCGTCGCCGATAAGACGCTCAGAGTCAGTGAAGGCGACATAGGAGGGAGTGGTGCGGTTACCCTGGTCGTTGGCGATGATCTCGACGCGATCGTTCTGCCAGACGCCGACGCAAGAGTAGGTCGTGCCCAAGTCGATGCCGATAGACGGCCCTCCGACAGCGTTAGACATAGCGGCGAAAGGTGCGGAGCGCAGTTGTGTTAGAGTTGCGAGTGGTAGTAGTCAACGGTGGTCAACTAAGAGGTGGTTAATTAGCAAGGTAATGGGAATTGGTGGCGGCGTGGGGGGGAGGGGGTCGACGGCGGCGGAAGCTTAAGTAGACGGAATGCGAAGAATTGGAGGGGATGCGCAGAAGCGTCTAGAGCGCGGGTTGGTATGAGCGGCGAGCGATGGAAGTCTCTCGAACAGTGTGATCCGGGGCGTCTGGCGGGGTATAAGCGCGGGCCGCGGCGGTTGGGGACAGCCTGGCCGGGCTTACATTGCCGGCGGCCGGTTCTAGACTCTTCGCGGTCGTCGCCCGCCGGCAACGGCCGTGCAAGCGCTTGCTGCGTCCCGATTGGCCGCGCCCGCCACGTGGCGCGCCCCCATTGGATGTGCTCCCCGCCTCACCCGCCAACCACACGCGCACAACGCCACCACGAGCATAATAATATTATAAAACGGGCGAGGAAGTATAGCATATTATGCTATACTTCCTCGCCCGTTTTCTTGACACGAAACTTGCACACGTGGTCGAGTTTTACCCAACGGCCCTCGCTGGGCGTCGTAACGGACCCCCCCCCGCCCACCTCTGAAAGCCGACACGCGCTGTCGTCTGCCCGGCCACCGCCCGTCTCGAAAGCTCGTCTCGGAAGCTTCGCGGCGTTTCGAGCACCTTCCGCGCCGCTCCGCATCAGTCTCTCCGCGTTAGGAACGGCCCTCAGGGCCGTTCAGGGCCCAAGTCCGCAAAACCGTACTACTGTACAATACGTGCCGTGCGCTTCTGATAAACTACTCGCAGCTCGCACGCAACCCGCCGAATTGCGAACATATACATGCACACATGGGCTGTCCATGCTGTCTTAAAGGAGACCCAGAGGGCCCTCCTTTAAGACAGCATGGACGGGCTCTTTCTTTATTTACAACAGAGCTAAGAACCCTTGACACTCTGTCAACCGGCAGCATCCGCTAACCGAACAGCTGCGCCAACCGAACAGCTGTGTCGAGCGAGGAGGCGCGAGAGCGTGCGCGAGGCGCACGGCGCGTCGAACGTGTTGTCCTCGATGCACGAGGAGGCTACCTCTTTCCCGGGTTCGCACCAGGCGGCGACAGCCGGCAGCCCGCAGGCCACCCCTGCGCTCTCCCTGCGCTCTCCCTGCGCTCTCCCTGCGCTCTCCCTGCGCTCTCCCTGCGCTCTCCCTGCGCTCTCCCTGCGCTCTCCCTGCGCTCTCCCTGCGCTCCCCCTGCCTCCCCGCGCCGCTTCGGCACGCGCTCCCATCCGTCCATCGCAGCAACGGCTCAAAGTGCCGCATGTTTCGAAGTATGACTTTGCCAGGAGCTGGTGTGCGGACGAGTGGCGCGCGTGGTAGTCAACACACGCGGCGACATGGACAGGGTTGAGTCAGCACCGGTGCCGGGATGTCAGGAAGTTTCAGCCGTATCTGATTTTCATTGGTGGACGCCGACGTCTAAATATCACTAAAATCTATCCCGCATCTCACACCACCAGCTGCACCTTCCAACTCTCGGCACCCACCTCTGTTGATTGCCTTGCATCAATTCGCTCTCGCCTATAAAGCTATTCCCCCTCCCCCCCCCCCCCCCCCCCCCCCC